>NW_026707823.1:0-19838 GCF_902713425.1 Acipenser ruthenus
GGGTTAGGGTTAGGGTTAGGGTTAGGGTTAGGGTTAGGGTTAGGGTTAGGGTTAGGGTTAGGGTTAGGGTTAGGGTTAGGGTTAGGGTTAGGGTTAGGGTTAGGGTTAGGGTTAGGGTTAGGGTTAGGGTTAGGGTTAGGGTTAGGGTTAGGGTTAGGGTTAGGGTTAGGGTTAGGGTTAGGGTTAGGGTTAGGGTTAGGGTTAGGGTTAGGGTTAGGGTTAGGGTTAGGGTTAGGGTTAGGGTTAGGGTTAGGGTTAGGGTTAGGGTTAGGGTTAGGGTTAGGGTTAGGGTTAGGGTTAGGGTTAGGGTTAGGGTTAGGGTTAGGGTTAGGGTTAGGGTTAGGGTTAGGGTTAGGGTTAGGGTTAGGGTTAGGGTTAGGGTTAGGGTTAGGGTTAGGGTTAGGGTTAGGGTTAGGGTTAGGGTTAGGGTTAGGGTTAGGGTTAGGGTTAGGGTTAGGGTTAGGGTTAGGGTTAGGGTTAGGGTTAGGGTTAGGGTTAGGGTTAGGGTTAGGGTTAGGGTTAGGGTTAGGGTTAGGGTTAGGGTTAGGGTTAGGGTTAGGGTTAGGGTTAGGGTTAGGGTTAGGGTTAGGGTTAGGGTTAGGGTTAGGGTTAGGGTTAGGGTTAGGGTTAGGGTTAGGGTTAGGGTTAGGGTTAGGGTTAGGGTTAGGGTTAGGGTTAGGGTTAGGGTTAGGGTTAGGGTTAGGGTTAGGGTTAGGGTTAGGGTTAGGGTTAGGGTTAGGGTTAGGGTTAGGGTTAGGGTTAGGGTTAGGGTTAGGGTTAGGGTTAGGGTTAGGGTTAGGGTTAGGGTTAGGGTTAGGGTTAGGGTTAGGGTTAGGGTTAGGGTTAGGGTTAGGGTTAGGGTTAGGGTTAGGGTTAGGGTTAGGGTTAGGGTTAGGGTTAGGGTTAGGGTTAGGGTTAGGGTTAGGGTTAGGGTTAGGGTTAGGGTTAGGGTTAGGGTTAGGGTTAGGGTTAGGGTTAGGGTTAGGGTTAGGGTTAGGGTTAGGGTTAGGGTTAGGGTTAGGGTTAGGGTTAGGGTTAGGGTTAGGGTTAGGGTTAGGGTTAGGGTTAGGGTTAGGGTTAGGGTTAGGGTTAGGGTTAGGGTTAGGGTTAGGGTTAGGGTTAGGGTTAGGGTTAGGGTTAGGGTTAGGGTTAGGGTTAGGGTTAGGGTTAGGGTTAGGGTTAGGGTTAGGGTTAGGGTTAGGGTTAGGGTTAGGGTTAGGGTTAGGGTTAGGGTTAGGGTTAGGGTTAGGGTTAGGGTTAGGGTTAGGGTTAGGGTTAGGGTTAGGGTTAGGGTTAGGGTTAGGGTTAGGGTTAGGGTTAGGGTTAGGGTTAGGGTTAGGGTTAGGGTTAGGGTTAGGGTTAGGGTTAGGGTTAGGGTTAGGGTTAGGGTTAGGGTTAGGGTTAGGGTTAGGGTTAGGGTTAGGGTTAGGGTTAGGGTTAGGGTTAGGGTTAGGGTTAGGGTTAGGGTTAGGGTTAGGGTTAGGGTTAGGGTTAGGGTTAGGGTTAGGGTTAGGGTTAGGGTTAGGGTTAGGGTTAGGGTTAGGGTTAGGGTTAGGGTTAGGGTTAGGGTTAGGGTTAGGGTTAGGGTTAGGGTTAGGGTTAGGGTTAGGGTTAGGGTTAGGGTTAGGGTTAGGGTTAGGGTTAGGGTTAGGGTTAGGGTTAGGGTTAGGGTTAGGGTTAGGGTTAGGGTTAGGGTTAGGGTTAGGGTTAGGGTTAGGGTTAGGGTTAGGGTTAGGGTTAGGGTTAGGGTTAGGGTTAGGGTTAGGGTTAGGGTTAGGGTTAGGGTTAGGGTTAGGGTTAGGGTTAGGGTTAGGGTTAGGGTTAGGGTTAGGGTTAGGGTTAGGGTTAGGGTTAGGGTTAGGGTTAGGGTTAGGGTTAGGGTTAGGGTTAGGGTTAGGGTTAGGGTTAGGGTTAGGGTTAGGGTTAGGGTTAGGGTTAGGGTTAGGGTTAGGGTTAGGGTTAGGGTTAGGGTTAGGGTTAGGGTTAGGGTTAGGGTTAGGGTTAGGGTTAGGGTTAGGGTTAGGGTTAGGGTTAGGGTTAGGGTTAGGGTTAGGGTTAGGGTTAGGGTTAGGGTTAGGGTTAGGGTTAGGGTTAGGGTTAGGGTTAGGGTTAGGGTTAGGGTTAGGGTTAGGGTTAGGGTTAGGGTTAGGGTTAGGGTTAGGGTTAGGGTTAGGGTTAGGGTTAGGGTTAGGGTTAGGGTTAGGGTTAGGGTTAGGGTTAGGGTTAGGGTTAGGGTTAGGGTTAGGGTTAGGGTTAGGGTTAGGGTTAGGGTTAGGGTTAGGGTTAGGGTTAGGGTTAGGGTTAGGGTTAGGGTTAGGGTTAGGGTTAGGGTTAGGGTTAGGGTTAGGGTTAGGGTTAGGGTTAGGGTTAGGGTTAGGGTTAGGGTTAGGGTTAGGGTTAGGGTTAGGGTTAGGGTTAGGGTTAGGGTTAGGGTTAGGGTTAGGGTTAGGGTTAGGGTTAGGGTTAGGGTTAGGGTTAGGGTTAGGGTTAGGGTTAGGGTTAGGGTTAGGGTTAGGGTTAGGGTTAGGGTTAGGGTTAGGGTTAGGGTTAGGGTTAGGGTTAGGGTTAGGGTTAGGGTTAGGGTTAGGGTTAGGGTTAGGGTTAGGGTTAGGGTTAGGGTTAGGGTTAGGGTTAGGGTTAGGGTTAGGGTTAGGGTTAGGGTTAGGGTTAGGGTTAGGGTTAGGGTTAGGGTTAGGGTTAGGGTTAGGGTTAGGGTTAGGGTTAGGGTTAGGGTTAGGGTTAGGGTTAGGGTTAGGGTTAGGGTTAGGGTTAGGGTTAGGGTTAGGGTTAGGGTTAGGGTTAGGGTTAGGGTTAGGGTTAGGGTTAGGGTTAGGGTTAGGGTTAGGGTTAGGGTTAGGGTTAGGGTTAGGGTTAGGGTTAGGGTTAGGGTTAGGGTTAGGGTTAGGGTTAGGGTTAGGGTTAGGGTTAGGGTTAGGGTTAGGGTTAGGGTTAGGGTTAGGGTTAGGGTTAGGGTTAGGGTTAGGGTTAGGGTTAGGGTTAGGGTTAGGGTTAGGGTTAGGGTTAGGGTTAGGGTTAGGGTTAGGGTTAGGGTTAGGGTTAGGGTTAGGGTTAGGGTTAGGGTTAGGGTTAGGGTTAGGGTTAGGGTTAGGGTTAGGGTTAGGGTTAGGGTTAGGGTTAGGGTTAGGGTTAGGGTTAGGGTTAGGGTTAGGGTTAGGGTTAGGGTTAGGGTTAGGGTTAGGGTTAGGGTTAGGGTTAGGGTTAGGGTTAGGGTTAGGGTTAGGGTTAGGGTTAGGGTTAGGGTTAGGGTTAGGGTTAGGGTTAGGGTTAGGGTTAGGGTTAGGGTTAGGGTTAGGGTTAGGGTTAGGGTTAGGGTTAGGGTTAGGGTTAGGGTTAGGGTTAGGGTTAGGGTTAGGGTTAGGGTTAGGGTTAGGGTTAGGGTTAGGGTTAGGGTTAGGGTTAGGGTTAGGGTTAGGGTTAGGGTTAGGGTTAGGGTTAGGGTTAGGGTTAGGGTTAGGGTTAGGGTTAGGGTTAGGGTTAGGGTTAGGGTTAGGGTTAGGGTTAGGGTTAGGGTTAGGGTTAGGGTTAGGGTTAGGGTTAGGGTTAGGGTTAGGGTTAGGGTTAGGGTTAGGGTTAGGGTTAGGGTTAGGGTTAGGGTTAGGGTTAGGGTTAGGGTTAGGGTTAGGGTTAGGGTTAGGGTTAGGGTTAGGGTTAGGGTTAGGGTTAGGGTTAGGGTTAGGGTTAGGGTTAGGGTTAGGGTTAGGGTTAGGGTTAGGGTTAGGGTTAGGGTTAGGGTTAGGGTTAGGGTTAGGGTTAGGGTTAGGGTTAGGGTTAGGGTTAGGGTTAGGGTTAGGGTTAGGGTTAGGGTTAGGGTTAGGGTTAGGGTTAGGGTTAGGGTTAGGGTTAGGGTTAGGGTTAGGGTTAGGGTTAGGGTTAGGGTTAGGGTTAGGGTTAGGGTTAGGGTTAGGGTTAGGGTTAGGGTTAGGGTTAGGGTTAGGGTTAGGGTTAGGGTTAGGGTTAGGGTTAGGGTTAGGGTTAGGGTTAGGGTTAGGGTTAGGGTTAGGGTTAGGGTTAGGGTTAGGGTTAGGGTTAGGGTTAGGGTTAGGGTTAGGGTTAGGGTTAGGGTTAGGGTTAGGGTTAGGGTTAGGGTTAGGGTTAGGGTTAGGGTTAGGGTTAGGGTTAGGGTTAGGGTTAGGGTTAGGGTTAGGGTTAGGGTTAGGGTTAGGGTTAGGGTTAGGGTTAGGGTTAGGGTTAGGGTTAGGGTTAGGGTTAGGGTTAGGGTTAGGGTTAGGGTTAGGGTTAGGGTTAGGGTTAGGGTTAGGGTTAGGGTTAGGGTTAGGGTTAGGGTTAGGGTTAGGGTTAGGGTTAGGGTTAGGGTTAGGGTTAGGGTTAGGGTTAGGGTTAGGGTTAGGGTTAGGGTTAGGGTTAGGGTTAGGGTTAGGGTTAGGGTTAGGGTTAGGGTTAGGGTTAGGGTTAGGGTTAGGGTTAGGGTTAGGGTTAGGGTTAGGGTTAGGGTTAGGGTTAGGGTTAGGGTTAGGGTTAGGGTTAGGGTTAGGGTTAGGGTTAGGGTTAGGGTTAGGGTTAGGGTTAGGGTTAGGGTTAGGGTTAGGGTTAGGGTTAGGGTTAGGGTTAGGGTTAGGGTTAGGGTTAGGGTTAGGGTTAGGGTTAGGGTTAGGGTTAGGGTTAGGGTTAGGGTTAGGGTTAGGGTTAGGGTTAGGGTTAGGGTTAGGGTTAGGGTTAGGGTTAGGGTTAGGGTTAGGGTTAGGGTTAGGGTTAGGGTTAGGGTTAGGGTTAGGGTTAGGGTTAGGGTTAGGGTTAGGGTTAGGGTTAGGGTTAGGGTTAGGGTTAGGGTTAGGGTTAGGGTTAGGGTTAGGGTTAGGGTTAGGGTTAGGGTTAGGGTTAGGGTTAGGGTTAGGGTTAGGGTTAGGGTTAGGGTTAGGGTTAGGGTTAGGGTTAGGGTTAGGGTTAGGGTTAGGGTTAGGGTTAGGGTTAGGGTTAGGGTTAGGGTTAGGGTTAGGGTTAGGGTTAGGGTTAGGGTTAGGGTTAGGGTTAGGGTTAGGGTTAGGGTTAGGGTTAGGGTTAGGGTTAGGGTTAGGGTTAGGGTTAGGGTTAGGGTTAGGGTTAGGGTTAGGGTTAGGGTTAGGGTTAGGGTTAGGGTTAGGGTTAGGGTTAGGGTTAGGGTTAGGGTTAGGGTTAGGGTTAGGGTTAGGGTTAGGGTTAGGGTTAGGGTTAGGGTTAGGGTTAGGGTTAGGGTTAGGGTTAGGGTTAGGGTTAGGGTTAGGGTTAGGGTTAGGGTTAGGGTTAGGGTTAGGGTTAGGGTTAGGGTTAGGGTTAGGGTTAGGGTTAGGGTTAGGGTTAGGGTTAGGGTTAGGGTTAGGGTTAGGGTTAGGGTTAGGGTTAGGGTTAGGGTTAGGGTTAGGGTTAGGGTTAGGGTTAGGGTTAGGGTTAGGGTTAGGGTTAGGGTTAGGGTTAGGGTTAGGGTTAGGGTTAGGGTTAGGGTTAGGGTTAGGGTTAGGGTTAGGGTTAGGGTTAGGGTTAGGGTTAGGGTTAGGGTTAGGGTTAGGGTTAGGGTTAGGGTTAGGGTTAGGGTTAGGGTTAGGGTTAGGGTTAGGGTTAGGGTTAGGGTTAGGGTTAGGGTTAGGGTTAGGGTTAGGGTTAGGGTTAGGGTTAGGGTTAGGGTTAGGGTTAGGGTTAGGGTTAGGGTTAGGGTTAGGGTTAGGGTTAGGGTTAGGGTTAGGGTTAGGGTTAGGGTTAGGGTTAGGGTTAGGGTTAGGGTTAGGGTTAGGGTTAGGGTTAGGGTTAGGGTTAGGGTTAGGGTTAGGGTTAGGGTTAGGGTTAGGGTTAGGGTTAGGGTTAGGGTTAGGGTTAGGGTTAGGGTTAGGGTTAGGGTTAGGGTTAGGGTTAGGGTTAGGGTTAGGGTTAGGGTTAGGGTTAGGGTTAGGGTTAGGGTTAGGGTTAGGGTTAGGGTTAGGGTTAGGGTTAGGGTTAGGGTTAGGGTTAGGGTTAGGGTTAGGGTTAGGGTTAGGGTTAGGGTTAGGGTTAGGGTTAGGGTTAGGGTTAGGGTTAGGGTTAGGGTTAGGGTTAGGGTTAGGGTTAGGGTTAGGGTTAGGGTTAGGGTTAGGGTTAGGGTTAGGGTTAGGGTTAGGGTTAGGGTTAGGGTTAGGGTTAGGGTTAGGGTTAGGGTTAGGGTTAGGGTTAGGGTTAGGGTTAGGGTTAGGGTTAGGGTTAGGGTTAGGGTTAGGGTTAGGGTTAGGGTTAGGGTTAGGGTTAGGGTTAGGGTTAGGGTTAGGGTTAGGGTTAGGGTTAGGGTTAGGGTTAGGGTTAGGGTTAGGGTTAGGGTTAGGGTTAGGGTTAGGGTTAGGGTTAGGGTTAGGGTTAGGGTTAGGGTTAGGGTTAGGGTTAGGGTTAGGGTTAGGGTTAGGGTTAGGGTTAGGGTTAGGGTTAGGGTTAGGGTTAGGGTTAGGGTTAGGGTTAGGGTTAGGGTTAGGGTTAGGGTTAGGGTTAGGGTTAGGGTTAGGGTTAGGGTTAGGGTTAGGGTTAGGGTTAGGGTTAGGGTTAGGGTTAGGGTTAGGGTTAGGGTTAGGGTTAGGGTTAGGGTTAGGGTTAGGGTTAGGGTTAGGGTTAGGGTTAGGGTTAGGGTTAGGGTTAGGGTTAGGGTTAGGGTTAGGGTTAGGGTTAGGGTTAGGGTTAGGGTTAGGGTTAGGGTTAGGGTTAGGGTTAGGGTTAGGGTTAGGGTTAGGGTTAGGGTTAGGGTTAGGGTTAGGGTTAGGGTTAGGGTTAGGGTTAGGGTTAGGGTTAGGGTTAGGGTTAGGGTTAGGGTTAGGGTTAGGGTTAGGGTTAGGGTTAGGGTTAGGGTTAGGGTTAGGGTTAGGGTTAGGGTTAGGGTTAGGGTTAGGGTTAGGGTTAGGGTTAGGGTTAGGGTTAGGGTTAGGGTTAGGGTTAGGGTTAGGGTTAGGGTTAGGGTTAGGGTTAGGGTTAGGGTTAGGGTTAGGGTTAGGGTTAGGGTTAGGGTTAGGGTTAGGGTTAGGGTTAGGGTTAGGGTTAGGGTTAGGGTTAGGGTTAGGGTTAGGGTTAGGGTTAGGGTTAGGGTTAGGGTTAGGGTTAGGGTTAGGGTTAGGGTTAGGGTTAGGGTTAGGGTTAGGGTTAGGGTTAGGGTTAGGGTTAGGGTTAGGGTTAGGGTTAGGGTTAGGGTTAGGGTTAGGGTTAGGGTTAGGGTTAGGGTTAGGGTTAGGGTTAGGGTTAGGGTTAGGGTTAGGGTTAGGGTTAGGGTTAGGGTTAGGGTTAGGGTTAGGGTTAGGGTTAGGGTTAGGGTTAGGGTTAGGGTTAGGGTTAGGGTTAGGGTTAGGGTTAGGGTTAGGGTTAGGGTTAGGGTTAGGGTTAGGGTTAGGGTTAGGGTTAGGGTTAGGGTTAGGGTTAGGGTTAGGGTTAGGGTTAGGGTTAGGGTTAGGGTCTAGGGTTAGGGTTAGGGTTAGGGTTAGGGTTAGGGTTAGGGTTAGGGTTAGGGTTAGGGTTAGGGTTAGGGTTAGGGTTAGGGTTAGGGTTAGGGTTAGGGTTAGGGTTAGGGTTAGGGTTAGGGTTAGGGTTAGGGTTAGGGTTAGGGTTAGGGTTAGGGTTAGGGTTAGGGTTAGGGTTAGGGTTAGGGTTAGGGTTAGGGTTAGGGTTAGGGTTAGGGTTAGGGTTAGGGTTAGGGTTAGGGTTAGGGTTAGGGTTAGGGTTAGGGTTAGGGTTAGGGTTAGGGTTAGGGTTAGGGTTAGGGTTAGGGTTAGGGTTAGGGTTAGGGTTAGGGTTAGGGTTAGGGTTAGGGTTAGGGTTAGGGTTAGGGTTAGGGTTAGGGTTAGGGTTAGGGTTAGGGTTAGGGTTAGGGTTAGGGTTAGGGTTAGGGTTAGGGTTAGGGTTAGGGTTAGGGTTAGGGTTAGGGTTAGGGTTAGGGTTAGGGTTAGGGTTAGGGTTAGGGTTAGGGTTAGGGTTAGGGTTAGGGTTAGGGTTAGGGTTAGGGTTAGGGTTAGGGTTAGGGTTAGGGTTAGGGTTAGGGTTAGGGTTAGGGTTAGGGTTAGGGTTAGGGTTAGGGTTAGGGTTAGGGTTAGGGTTAGGGTTAGGGTTAGGGTTAGGGTTAGGGTTAGGGTTAGGGTTAGGGTTAGGGTTAGGGTTAGGGTTAGGGTTAGGGTTAGGGTTAGGGTTAGGGTTAGGGTTAGGGTTAGGGTTAGGGTTAGGGTTAGGGTTAGGGTTAGGGTTAGGGTTAGGGTTAGGGTTAGGGTTAGGGTTAGGGTTAGGGTTAGGGTTAGGGTTAGGGTTAGGGTTAGGGTTAGGGTTAGGGTTAGGGTTAGGGTTAGGGTTAGGGTTAGGGTTAGGGTTAGGGTTAGGGTTAGGGTTAGGGTTAGGGTTAGGGTTAGGGTTAGGGTTAGGGTTAGGGTTAGGGTTAGGGTTAGGGTTAGGGTTAGGGTTAGGGTTAGGGTTAGGGTTAGGGTTAGGGTTAGGGTTAGGGTTAGGGTTAGGGTTAGGGTTAGGGTTAGGGTTAGGGTTAGGGTTAGGGTTAGGGTTAGGGTTAGGGTTAGGGTTAGGGTTAGGGTTAGGGTTAGGGTTAGGGTTAGGGTTAGGGTTAGGGTTAGGGTTAGGGTTAGGGTTAGGGTTAGGGTTAGGGTTAGGGTTAGGGTTAGGGTTAGGGTTAGGGTTAGGGTTAGGGTTAGGGTTAGGGTTAGGGTTAGGGTTAGGGTTAGGGTTAGGGTTAGGGTTAGGGTTAGGGTTAGGGTTAGGGTTAGGGTTAGGGTTAGGGTTAGGGTTAGGGTTAGGGTTAGGGTTAGGGTTAGGGTTAGGGTTAGGGTTAGGGTTAGGGTTAGGGTTAGGGTTAGGGTTAGGGTTAGGGTTAGGGTTAGGGTTAGGGTTAGGGTTAGGGTTAGGGTTAGGGTTAGGGTTAGGGTTAGGGTTAGGGTTAGGGTTAGGGTTAGGGTTAGGGTTAGGGTTAGGGTTAGGGTTAGGGTTAGGGTTAGGGTTAGGGTTAGGGTTAGGGTTAGGGTTAGGGTTAGGGTTAGGGTTAGGGTTAGGGTTAGGGTTAGGGTTAGGGTTAGGGTTAGGGTTAGGGTTAGGGTTAGGGTTAGGGTTAGGGTTAGGGTTAGGGTTAGGGTTAGGGTTAGGGTTAGGGTTAGGGTTAGGGTTAGGGTTAGGGTTAGGGTTAGGGTTAGGGTTAGGGTTAGGGTTAGGGTTAGGGTTAGGGTTAGGGTTAGGGTTAGGGTTAGGGTTAGGGTTAGGGTTAGGGTTAGGGTTAGGGTTAGGGTTAGGGTTAGGGTTAGGGTTAGGGTTAGGGTTAGGGTTAGGGTTAGGGTTAGGGTTAGGGTTAGGGTTAGGGTTAGGGTTAGGGTTAGGGTTAGGGTTAGGGTTAGGGTTAGGGTTAGGGTTAGGGTTAGGGTTAGGGTTAGGGTTAGGGTTAGGGTTAGGGTTAGGGTTAGGGTTAGGGTTAGGGTTAGGGTTAGGGTTAGGGTTAGGGTTAGGGTTAGGGTTAGGGTTAGGGTTAGGGTTAGGGTTAGGGTTAGGGTTAGGGTTAGGGTTAGGGTTAGGGTTAGGGTTAGGGTTAGGGTTAGGGTTAGGGTTAGGGTTAGGGTTAGGGTTAGGGTTAGGGTTAGGGTTAGGGTTAGGGTTAGGGTTAGGGTTAGGGTTAGGGTTAGGGTTAGGGTTAGGGTTAGGGTTAGGGTTAGGGTTAGGGTTAGGGTTAGGGTTAGGGTTAGGGTTAGGGTTAGGGTTAGGGTTAGGGTTAGGGTTAGGGTTAGGGTTAGGGTTAGGGTTAGGGTTAGGGTTAGGGTTAGGGTTAGGGTTAGGGTTAGGGTTAGGGTTAGGGTTAGGGTTAGGGTTAGGGTTAGGGTTAGGGTTAGGGTTAGGGTTAGGGTTAGGGTTAGGGTTAGGGTTAGGGTTAGGGTTAGGGTTAGGGTTAGGGTTAGGGTTAGGGTTAGGGTTAGGGTTAGGGTTAGGGTTAGGGTTAGGGTTAGGGTTAGGGTTAGGGTTAGGGTTAGGGTTAGGGTTAGGGTTAGGGTTAGGGTTAGGGTTAGGGTTAGGGTTAGGGTTAGGGTTAGGGTTAGGGTTAGGGTTAGGGTTAGGGTTAGGGTTAGGGTTAGGGTTAGGGTTAGGGTTAGGGTTAGGGTTAGGGTTAGGGTTAGGGTTAGGGTTAGGGTTAGGGTTAGGGTTAGGGTTAGGGTTAGGGTTAGGGTTAGGGTTAGGGTTAGGGTTAGGGTTAGGGTTAGGGTTAGGGTTAGGGTTAGGGTTAGGGTTAGGGTTAGGGTTAGGGTTAGGGTTAGGGTTAGGGTTAGGGTTAGGGTTAGGGTTAGGGTTAGGGTTAGGGTTAGGGTTAGGGTTAGGGTTAGGGTTAGGGTTAGGGTTAGGGTTAGGGTTAGGGTTAGGGTTAGGGTTAGGGTTAGGGTTAGGGTTAGGGTTAGGGTTAGGGTTAGGGTTAGGGTTAGGGTTAGGGTTAGGGTTAGGGTTAGGGTTAGGGTTAGGGTTAGGGTTAGGGTTAGGGTTAGGGTTAGGGTTAGGGTTAGGGTTAGGGTTAGGGTTAGGGTTAGGGTTAGGGTTAGGGTTAGGGTTAGGGTTAGGGTTAGGGTTAGGGTTAGGGTTAGGGTTAGGGTTAGGGTTAGGGTTAGGGTTAGGGTTAGGGTTAGGGTTAGGGTTAGGGTTAGGGTTAGGGTTAGGGTTAGGGTTAGGGTTAGGGTTAGGGTTAGGGTTAGGGTTAGGGTTAGGGTTAGGGTTAGGGTTAGGGTTAGGGTTAGGGTTAGGGTTAGGGTTAGGGTTAGGGTTAGGGTTAGGGTTAGGGTTAGGGTTAGGGTTAGGGTTAGGGTTAGGGTTAGGGTTAGGGTTAGGGTTAGGGTTAGGGTTAGGGTTAGGGTTAGGGTTAGGGTTAGGGTTAGGGTTAGGGTTAGGGTTAGGGTTAGGGTTAGGGTTAGGGTTAGGGTTAGGGTTAGGGTTAGGGTTAGGGTTAGGGTTAGGGTTAGGGTTAGGGTTAGGGTTAGGGTTAGGGTTAGGGTTAGGGTTAGGGTTAGGGTTAGGGTTAGGGTTAGGGTTAGGGTTAGGGTTAGGGTTAGGGTTAGGGTTAGGGTTAGGGTTAGGGTTAGGGTTAGGGTTAGGGTTAGGGTTAGGGTTAGGGTTAGGGTTAGGGTTAGGGTTAGGGTTAGGGTTAGGGTTAGGGTTAGGGTTAGGGTTAGGGTTAGGGTTAGGGTTAGGGTTAGGGTTAGGGTTAGGGTTAGGGTTAGGGTTAGGGTTAGGGTTAGGGTTAGGGTTAGGGTTAGGGTTAGGGTTAGGGTTAGGGTTAGGGTTAGGGTTAGGGTTAGGGTTAGGGTTAGGGTTAGGGTTAGGGTTAGGGTTAGGGTTAGGGTTAGGGTTAGGGTTAGGGTTAGGGTTAGGGTTAGGGTTAGGGTTAGGGTTAGGGTTAGGGTTAGGGTTAGGGTTAGGGTTAGGGTTAGGGTTAGGGTTAGGGTTAGGGTTAGGGTTAGGGTTAGGGTTAGGGTTAGGGTTAGGGTTAGGGTTAGGGTTAGGGTTAGGGTTAGGGTTAGGGTTAGGGTTAGGGTTAGGGTTAGGGTTAGGGTTAGGGTTAGGGTTAGGGTTAGGGTTAGGGTTAGGGTTAGGGTTAGGGTTAGGGTTAGGGTTAGGGTTAGGGTTAGGGTTAGGGTTAGGGTTAGGGTTAGGGTTAGGGTTAGGGTTAGGGTTAGGGTTAGGGTTAGGGTTAGGGTTAGGGTTAGGGTTAGGGTTAGGGTTAGGGTTAGGGTTAGGGTTAGGGTTAGGGTTAGGGTTAGGGTTAGGGTTAGGGTTAGGGTTAGGGTTAGGGTTAGGGTTAGGGTTAGGGTTAGGGTTAGGGTTAGGGTTAGGGTTAGGGTTAGGGTTAGGGTTAGGGTTAGGGTTAGGGTTAGGGTTAGGGTTAGGGTTAGGGTTAGGGTTAGGGTTAGGGTTAGGGTTAGGGTTAGGGTTAGGGTTAGGGTTAGGGTTAGGGTTAGGGTTAGGGTTAGGGTTAGGGTTAGGGTTAGGGTTAGGGTTAGGGTTAGGGTTAGGGTTAGGGTTAGGGTTAGGGTTAGGGTTAGGGTTAGGGTTAGGGTTAGGGTTAGGGTTAGGGTTAGGGTTAGGGTTAGGGTTAGGGTTAGGGTTAGGGTTAGGGTTAGGGTTAGGGTTAGGGTTAGGGTTAGGGTTAGGGTTAGGGTTAGGGTTAGGGTTAGGGTTAGGGTTAGGGTTAGGGTTAGGGTTAGGGTTAGGGTTAGGGTTAGGGTTAGGGTTAGGGTTAGGGTTAGGGTTAGGGTTAGGGTTAGGGTTAGGGTTAGGGTTAGGGTTAGGGTTAGGGTTAGGGTTAGGGTTAGGGTTAGGGTTAGGGTTAGGGTTAGGGTTAGGGTTAGGGTTAGGGTTAGGGTTAGGGTTAGGGTTAGGGTTAGGGTTAGGGTTAGGGTTAGGGTTAGGGTTAGGGTTAGGGTTAGGGTTAGGGTTAGGGTTAGGGTTAGGGTTAGGGTTAGGGTTAGGGTTAGGGTTAGGGTTAGGGTTAGGGTTAGGGTTAGGGTTAGGGTTAGGGTTAGGGTTAGGGTTAGGGTTAGGGTTAGGGTTAGGGTTAGGGTTAGGGTTAGGGTTAGGGTTAGGGTTAGGGTTAGGGTTAGGGTTAGGGTTAGGGTTAGGGTTAGGGTTAGGGTTAGGGTTAGGGTTAGGGTTAGGGTTAGGGTTAGGGTTAGGGTTAGGGTTAGGGTTAGGGTTAGGGTTAGGGTTAGGGTTAGGGTTAGGGTTAGGGTTAGGGTTAGGGTTAGGGTTAGGGTTAGGGTTAGGGTTAGGGTTAGGGTTAGGGTTAGGGTTAGGGTTAGGGTTAGGGTTAGGGTTAGGGTTAGGGTTAGGGTTAGGGTTAGGGTTAGGGTTAGGGTTAGGGTTAGGGTTAGGGTTAGGGTTAGGGTTAGGGTTAGGGTTAGGGTTAGGGTTAGGGTTAGGGTTAGGGTTAGGGTTAGGGTTAGGGTTAGGGTTAGGGTTAGGGTTAGGGTTAGGGTTAGGGTTAGGGTTAGGGTTAGGGTTAGGGTTAGGGTTAGGGTTAGGGTTAGGGTTAGGGTTAGGGTTAGGGTTAGGGTTAGGGTTAGGGTTAGGGTTAGGGTTAGGGTTAGGGTTAGGGTTAGGGTTAGGGTTAGGGTTAGGGTTAGGGTTAGGGTTAGGGTTAGGGTTAGGGTTAGGGTTAGGGTTAGGGTTAGGGTTAGGGTTAGGGTTAGGGTTAGGGTTAGGGTTAGGGTTAGGGTTAGGGTTAGGGTTAGGGTTAGGGTTAGGGTTAGGGTTAGGGTTAGGGTTAGGGTTAGGGTTAGGGTTAGGGTTAGGGTTAGGGTTAGGGTTAGGGTTAGGGTTAGGGTTAGGGTTAGGGTTAGGGTTAGGGTTAGGGTTAGGGTTAGGGTTAGGGTTAGGGTTAGGGTTAGGGTTAGGGTTAGGGTTAGGGTTAGGGTTAGGGTTAGGGTTAGGGTTAGGGTTAGGGTTAGGGTTAGGGTTAGGGTTAGGGTTAGGGTTAGGGTTAGGGTTAGGGTTAGGGTTAGGGTTAGGGTTAGGGTTAGGGTTAGGGTTAGGGTTAGGGTTAGGGTTAGGGTTAGGGTTAGGGTTAGGGTTAGGGTTAGGGTTAGGGTTAGGGTTAGGGTTAGGGTTAGGGTTAGGGTTAGGGTTAGGGTTAGGGTTAGGGTTAGGGTTAGGGTTAGGGTTAGGGTTAGGGTTAGGGTTAGGGTTAGGGTTAGGGTTAGGGTTAGGGTTAGGGTTAGGGTTAGGGTTAGGGTTAGGGTTAGGGTTAGGGTTAGGGTTAGGGTTAGGGTTAGGGTTAGGGTTAGGGTTAGGGTTAGGGTTAGGGTTAGGGTTAGGGTTAGGGTTAGGGTTAGGGTTAGGGTTAGGGTTAGGGTTAGGGTTAGGGTTAGGGTTAGGGTTAGGGTTAGGGTTAGGGTTAGGGTTAGGGTTAGGGTTAGGGTTAGGGTTAGGGTTAGGGTTAGGGTTAGGGTTAGGGTTAGGGTTAGGGTTAGGGTTAGGGTTAGGGTTAGGGTTAGGGTTAGGGTTAGGGTTAGGGTTAGGGTTAGGGTTAGGGTTAGGGTTAGGGTTAGGGTTAGGGTTAGGGTTAGGGTTAGGGTTAGGGTTAGGGTTAGGGTTAGGGTTAGGGTTAGGGTTAGGGTTAGGGTTAGGGTTAGGGTTAGGGTTAGGGTTAGGGTTAGGGTTAGGGTTAGGGTTAGGGTTAGGGTTAGGGTTAGGGTTAGGGTTAGGGTTAGGGTTAGGGTTAGGGTTAGGGTTAGGGTTAGGGTTAGGGTTAGGGTTAGGGTTAGGGTTAGGGTTAGGGTTAGGGTTAGGGTTAGGGTTAGGGTTAGGGTTAGGGTTAGGGTTAGGGTTAGGGTTAGGGTTAGGGTTAGGGTTAGGGTTAGGGTTAGGGTTAGGGTTAGGGTTAGGGTTAGGGTTAGGGTTAGGGTTAGGGTTAGGGTTAGGGTTAGGGTTAGGGTTAGGGTTAGGGTTAGGGTTAGGGTTAGGGTTAGGGTTAGGGTTAGGGTTAGGGTTAGGGTTAGGGTTAGGGTTAGGGTTAGGGTTAGGGTTAGGGTTAGGGTTAGGGTTAGGGTTAGGGTTAGGGTTAGGGTTAGGGTTAGGGTTAGGGTTAGGGTTAGGGTTAGGGTTAGGGTTAGGGTTAGGGTTAGGGTTAGGGTTAGGGTTAGGGTTAGGGTTAGGGTTAGGGTTAGGGTTAGGGTTAGGGTTAGGGTTAGGGTTAGGGTTAGGGTTAGGGTTAGGGTTAGGGTTAGGGTTAGGGTTAGGGTTAGGGTTAGGGTTAGGGTTAGGGTTAGGGTTAGGGTTAGGGTTAGGGTTAGGGTTAGGGTTAGGGTTAGGGTTAGGGTTAGGGTTAGGGTTAGGGTTAGGGTTAGGGTTAGGGTTAGGGTTAGGGTTAGGGTTAGGGTTAGGGTTAGGGTTAGGGTTAGGGTTAGGGTTAGGGTTAGGGTTAGGGTTAGGGTTAGGGTTAGGGTTAGGGTTAGGGTTAGGGTTAGGGTTAGGGTTAGGGTTAGGGTTAGGGTTAGGGTTAGGGTTAGGGTTAGGGTTAGGGTTAGGGTTAGGGTTAGGGTTAGGGTTAGGGTTAGGGTTAGGGTTAGGGTTAGGGTTAGGGTTAGGGTTAGGGTTAGGGTTAGGGTTAGGGTTAGGGTTAGGGTTAGGGTTAGGGTTAGGGTTAGGGTTAGGGTTAGGGTTCAGGGTTAGGGTTAGGGTTAGGGTTAGGGTTAGGGTTAGGGTTAGGGTTAGGGTTAGGGTTAGGGTTAGGGTTAGGGTTAGGGTTAGGGTTAGGGTTAGGGTTAGGGTTAGGGTTAGGGTTAGGGTTAGGGTTAGGGTTAGGGTTAGGGTTAGGGTTAGGGTTAGGGTTAGGGTTAGGGTTAGGGTTAGGGTTAGGGTTAGGGTTAGGGTTAGGGTTAGGGTTAGGGTTAGGGTTAGGGTTAGGGTTAGGGTTAGGGTTAGGGTTAGGGTTAGGGTTAGGGTTAGGGTTAGGGTTAGGGTTAGGGTTAGGGTTAGGGTTAGGGTTAGGGTTAGGGTTAGGGTTAGGGTTAGGGTTAGGGTTAGGGTTAGGGTTAGGGTTAGGGTTAGGGTTAGGGTTAGGGTTAGGGTTAGGGTTAGGGTTAGGGTTAGGGTTAGGGTTAGGGTTAGGGTTAGGGTTAGGGTTAGGGTTAGGGTTAGGGTTAGGGTTAGGGTTAGGGTTAGGGTTAGGGTTAGGGTTAGGGTTAGGGTTAGGGTTAGGGTTAGGGTTAGGGTTAGGGTTAGGGTTAGGGTTAGGGTTAGGGTTAGGGTTAGGGTTAGGGTTAGGGTTAGGGTTAGGGTTAGGGTTAGGGTTAGGGTTAGGGTTAGGGTTAGGGTTAGGGTTAGGGTTAGGGTTAGGGTTAGGGTTAGGGTTAGGGTTAGGGTTAGGGTTAGGGTTAGGGTTAGGGTTAGGGTTAGGGTTAGGGTTAGGGTTAGGGTTAGGGTTAGGGTTAGGGTTAGGGTTAGGGTTAGGGTTAGGGTTAGGGTTAGGGTTAGGGTTAGGGTTAGGGTTAGGGTTAGGGTTAGGGTTAGGGTTAGGGTTAGGGTTAGGGTTAGGGTTAGGGTTAGGGTTAGGGTTAGGGTTAGGGTTAGGGTTAGGGTTAGGGTTAGGGTTAGGGTTAGGGTTAGGGTTAGGGTTAGGGTTAGGGTTAGGGTTAGGGTTAGGGTTAGGGTTAGGGTTAGGGTTAGGGTTAGGGTTAGGGTTAGGGTTAGGGTTAGGGTTAGGGTTAGGGTTAGGGTTAGGGTTAGGGTTAGGGTTAGGGTTAGGGTTAGGGTTAGGGTTAGGGTTAGGGTTAGGGTTAGGGTTAGGGTTAGGGTTAGGGTTAGGGTTAGGGTTAGGGTTAGGGTTAGGGTTAGGGTTAGGGTTAGGGTTAGGGTTAGGGTTAGGGTTAGGGTTAGGGTTAGGGTTAGGGTTAGGGTTAGGGTTAGGGTTAGGGTTAGGGTTAGGGTTAGGGTTAGGGTTAGGGTTAGGGTTAGGGTTAGGGTTAGGGTTAGGGTTAGGGTTAGGGTTAGGGTTAGGGTTAGGGTTAGGGTTAGGGTTAGGGTTAGGGTTAGGGTTAGGGTTAGGGTTAGGGTTAGGGTTAGGGTTAGGGTTAGGGTTAGGGTTAGGGTTAGGGTTAGGGTTAGGGTTAGGGTTAGGGTTAGGGTTAGGGTTAGGGTTAGGGTTAGGGTTAGGGTTAGGGTTAGGGTTAGGGTTAGGGTTAGGGTTAGGGTTAGGGTTAGGGTTAGGGTTAGGGTTAGGGTTAGGGTTAGGGTTAGGGTTAGGGTTAGGGTTAGGGTTAGGGTTAGGGTTAGGGTTAGGGTTAGGGTTAGGGTTAGGGTTAGGGTTAGGGTTAGGGTTAGGGTTAGGGTTAGGGTTAGGGTTAGGGTTAGGGTTAGGGTTAGGGTTAGGGTTAGGGTTAGGGTTAGGGTTAGGGTTAGGGTTAGGGTTAGGGTTAGGGTTAGGGTTAGGGTTAGGGTTAGGGTTAGGGTTAGGGTTAGGGTTAGGGTTAGGGTTAGGGTTAGGGTTAGGGTTAGGGTTAGGGTTAGGGTTAGGGTTAGGGTTAGGGTTAGGGTTAGGGTTAGGGTTAGGGTTAGGGTTAGGGTTAGGGTTAGGGTTAGGGTTAGGGTTAGGGTTAGGGTTAGGGTTAGGGTTAGGGTTAGGGTTAGGGTTAGGGTTAGGGTTAGGGTTAGGGTTAGGGTTAGGGTTAGGGTTAGGGTTAGGGTTAGGGTTAGGGTTAGGGTTAGGGTTAGGGTTAGGGTTAGGGTTAGGGTTAGGGTTAGGGTTAGGGTTAGGGTTAGGGTTAGGGTTAGGGTTAGGGTTAGGGTTAGGGTTAGGGTTAGGGTTAGGGTTAGGGTTAGGGTTAGGGTTAGGGTTAGGGTTAGGGTTAGGGTTAGGGTTAGGGTTAGGGTTAGGGTTAGGGTTAGGGTTAGGGTTAGGGTTAGGGTTAGGGTTAGGGTTAGGGTTAGGGTTAGGGTTAGGGTTAGGGTTAGGGTTAGGGTTAGGGTTAGGGTTAGGGTTAGGGTTAGGGTTAGGGTTAGGGTTAGGGTTAGGGTTAGGGTTAGGGTTAGGGTTAGGGTTAGGGTTAGGGTTAGGGTTAGGGTTAGGGTTAGGGTTAGGGTTAGGGTTAGGGTTAGGGTTAGGGTTAGGGTTAGGGTTAGGGTTAGGGTTAGGGTTAGGGTTAGGGTTAGGGTTAGGGTTAGGGTTAGGGTTAGGGTTAGGGTTAGGGTTAGGGTTAGGGTTAGGGTTAGGGTTAGGGTTAGGGTTAGGGTTAGGGTTAGGGTTAGGGTTAGGGTTAGGGTTAGGGTTAGGGTTAGGGTTAGGGTTAGGGTTAGGGTTAGGGTTAGGGTTAGGGTTAGGGTTAGGGTTAGGGTTAGGGTTAGGGTTAGGGTTAGGGTTAGGGTTAGGGTTAGGGTTAGGGTTAGGGTTAGGGTTAGGGTTAGGGTTAGGGTTAGGGTTAGGGTTAGGGTTAGGGTTAGGGTTAGGGTTAGGGTTAGGGTTAGGGTTAGGGTTAGGGTTAGGGTTAGGGTTAGGGTTAGGGTTAGGGTTAGGGTTAGGGTTAGGGTTAGGGTTAGGGTTAGGGTTAGGGTTAGGGTTAGGGTTAGGGTTAGGGTTAGGGTTAGGGTTAGGGTTAGGGTTAGGGTTAGGGTTAGGGTTAGGGTTAGGGTTAGGGTTAGGGTTAGGGTTAGGGTTAGGGTTAGGGTTAGGGTTAGGGTTAGGGTTAGGGTTAGGGTTAGGGTTAGGGTTAGGGTTAGGGTTAGGGTTAGGGTTAGGGTTAGGGTTAGGGTTAGGGTTAGGGTTAGGGTTAGGGTTAGGGTTAGGGTTAGGGTTAGGGTTAGGGTTAGGGTTAGGGTTAGGGTTAGGGTTAGGGTTAGGGTTAGGGTTAGGGTTAGGGTTAGGGTTAGGGTTAGGGTTAGGGTTAGGGTTAGGGTTAGGGTTAGGGTTAGGGTTAGGGTTAGGGTTAGGGTTAGGGTTAGGGTTAGGGTTAGGGTTAGGGTTAGGGTTAGGGTTAGGGTTAGGGTTAGGGTTAGGGTTAGGGTTAGGGTTAGGGTTAGGGTTAGGGTTAGGGTTAGGGTTAGGGTTAGGGTTAGGGTTAGGGTTAGGGTTAGGGTTAGGGTTAGGGTTAGGGTTAGGGTTAGGGTTAGGGTTAGGGTTAGGGTTAGGGTTAGGGTTAGGGTTAGGGTTAGGGTTAGGGTTAGGGTTAGGGTTAGGGTTAGGGTTAGGGTTAGGGTTAGGGTTAGGGTTAGGGTTAGGGTTAGGGTTAGGGTTAGGGTTAGGGTTAGGGTTAGGGTTAGGGTTAGGGTTAGGGTTAGGGTTAGGGTTAGGGTTAGGGTTAGGGTTAGGGTTAGGGTTAGGGTTAGGGTTAGGGTTAGGGTTAGGGTTAGGGTTAGGGTTAGGGTTAGGGTTAGGGTTAGGGTTAGGGTTAGGGTTAGGGTTAGGGTTAGGGTTAGGGTTAGGGTTAGGGTTAGGGTTAGGGTTAGGGTTAGGGTTAGGGTTAGGGTTAGGGTTAGGGTTAGGGTTAGGGTTAGGGTTAGGGTTAGGGTTAGGGTTAGGGTTAGGGTTAGGGTTAGGGTTAGGGTTAGGGTTAGGGTTAGGGTTAGGGTTAGGGTTAGGGTTAGGGTTAGGGTTAGGGTTAGGGTTAGGGTTAGGGTTAGGGTTAGGGTTAGGGTTAGGGTTAGGGTTAGGGTTAGGGTTAGGGTTAGGGTTAGGGTTAGGGTTAGGGTTAGGGTTAGGGTTAGGGTTAGGGTTAGGGTTAGGGTTAGGGTTAGGGTTAGGGTTAGGGTTAGGGTTAGGGTTAGGGTTAGGGTTAGGGTTAGGGTTAGGGTTAGGGTTAGGGTTAGGGTTAGGGTTAGGGTTAGGGTTAGGGTTAGGGTTAGGGTTAGGGTTAGGGTTAGGGTTAGGGTTAGGGTTAGGGTTAGGGTTAGGGTTAGGGTTAGGGTTAGGGTTAGGGTTAGGGTTAGGGTTAGGGTTAGGGTTAGGGTTAGGGTTAGGGTTAGGGTTAGGGTTAGGGTTAGGGTTAGGGTTAGGGTTAGGGTTAGGGTTAGGGTTAGGGTTAGGGTTAGGGTTAGGGTTAGGGTTAGGGTTAGGGTTAGGGTTAGGGTTAGGGTTAGGGTTAGGGTTAGGGTTAGGGTTAGGGTTAGGGTTAGGGTTAGGGTTAGGGTTAGGGTTAGGGTTAGGGTTAGGGTTAGGGTTAGGGTTAGGGTTAGGGTTAGGGTTAGGGTTAGGGTTAGGGTTAGGGTTAGGGTTAGGGTTAGGGTTAGGGTTAGGGTTAGGGTTAGGGTTAGGGTTAGGGTTAGGGTTAGGGTTAGGGTTAGGGTTAGGGTTAGGGTTAGGGTTAGGGTTAGGGTTAGGGTTAGGGTTAGGGTTAGGGTTAGGGTTAGGGTTAGGGTTAGGGTTAGGGTTAGGGTTAGGGTTA
>NW_026707824.1:0-19827 GCF_902713425.1 Acipenser ruthenus
ATCCCAGCACGTGAACTAATTCTGTGCAACCCCGTGCTCACATATTAAATACTTTAAATGCACGTGAAGTGAAGTGCAATCCCTGTGCCTAAATACAATTATACATTTTAAATAACTTGTGCTGCACACACCCATTTATATCCCGTGCAGCCATATCTATACACCAACATTAACACACTACATGCAACATATAACACACACATGCACACAGGGGCGGGGCACATTGCCACATTGCCAATGGGCATTAATTAGTTATTGAAAAATACTTCTAGTCATTTGTCATGTACTTTGAATGCACTGAAGACACTATAAATATATATTTTTGCCCCCCAATATACTGCATTGTATTTATATTCTTTGAGGGACTGAAAGGTGCTGAATAACACACGTTCTTTTCGTTTCTCTCTCCGCAGAAACTGTGTCAGCGCCTGAAGTAAAAAGATTCAACGAATCAGGAAAGCTGTTTATAAGGGCCTGTGTTTTACAGTGCTCTGTGGAAAATGACAAAGACGTCAGTTTGTATTGGCTTAGAGACGGGCTTGTCCTGAACCAGCTGAGCTCACCTCGAGAAAAAACACTGGAGCTTCTGCAAGAAACACAAGGCGATGACGTTAACTATACCTGTGTGGCCAGCAACAGCGTCAGCAATCAGACAATCTCTGTCACTCCATTTGAATACTGCCCAGGTATTGCAAAAAACAAACAAAAAATGATTCCTAAAGAAATCGTACGAGGTTTATTAACTATAACCCTAGAATAGAATTTTGTCAGACTTCACTCATTTCTCCGTATATCCGGACCACCACTAATCCGATTGTCTTGAAACCTGGTATTAGCATTATTTAGGTAAATTACTGAGAATACCAGGTGGGAGGGATATAGGGGTGTGTCTTGCATATAGCTGGAGAATCGCTTAGTGTTGTGATTAAACATTGCTACTTCACATTCGGTACTATTCTGTACAATGTTGATTCAAATCAGGGTCGTCAAATTTCTCATCATGCTGATTTTAAATTCAAATCTGTGCCGAACACGGTAACCTAAATATAACGCATGCGCACTTTATTATTTAGAAAAGTTTGCTTAGCAAATACCTTTTAGTTGAGGATGTGGGTTGAAAGCAAAGTAATTGGCGAGTGGTCTGTCCACCCATTCCCCTGTTTGTTACGTTACATTGATCCATATATCTGGATCGCCGCTCAGCCCAATGTCATGAAACTTGGTATTAACATTACTTAGCTGAAGTTATTGAGAATATCAAATACTGTGCACTTTATTAAAAAAAAGGTTGGTTAGCAAATTCATTTAGTTGAGGATGTGGGGTAAAGTCAGAGACATTCGTGTGGGTGTGATTATTTAGTATATACGGATGAATTATACATGGCGATGAATGTTCGTGTTTTTTTTTTTTTCATAACCACACGGGCTGTCTCTAGCTTTTTCATCACATGTGGGTTTTTTTTATCATCATCAGCCACAAATGGAACAGAGCTCTGCGATTGACCTACATAATTGCAGTATTCACCCCACATTTAGACCTTTCATTATTATTAAAAGAAAATTAAAATATAAAACTATGGAGATTGAAACTCAGGGGGACTGTCTGAATCGTGTTTGGTGTTGCTGTATAATATATAAAACTATGGAGATTGAAACTCAGGGAGGCTGTTTGAATCGTGTTTGGTGTTGCTGTATAATATATAAAACTATGGAGATTGAAACTCAGGGGGACTGTCTGAATCGTGTTTGGTGTTGCTGTATAATATATAAAACTATGGAGATTGAAACTCAGGGGGACTGTCTGAATCGTGTTTGGTGTTGCTGTATAATATATAAAACTATGGAGATTGAAACTCAGGGGGACTGTCTGAATCGTGTTTGGTGTTGCTGTATAATATATAAAACTATGGAGATTGAAACTCAGGGAGGCTGTTTGAATCGTGTTTGGTGTTGCTGTATAATATATAAAACTATGGAGATTGAAACTCAGGGGGACTGTCTGAATCGTGTTTGGTGTTGCTGTATAATATATAAAACTATGGAGATTGAAACTCAGGGGGACTGTCTGATATCTAATACACACATTTCTTTTTTATACTCAGAAAGCAAGCTCCACACTGAGCTCATCCTGAGGGTGCTGGTGTTCATAGTGCTGACTGGAGTCGCAGTCTGTGTGTGGGTCTGGAGGAAGAGAAATGCTCAGGATGGGTGCAAGCAAAGGCTGCGGAGCAGCGCTTGAAGGGGGGGGGGGGGGACACAGATTTTCTCCATATAGTAGCCGACTATCACCATATTTAAGGTAGTACGGCTGGATTACATTATTAGATGGTCAATTCTGGTTTAAGTTTATTTTAACAATTCCTGCTTTGAAATAGTATGTTGTGTTGTTTTATGTTGAATTTGTTACATTTGTATTTAACCAAAAATATGGTAAATTAAATCTTAAATAACTTACCTAGTGGAAAGTTAACATAAAAACGAGTATTTTAAATGGGAAATTTGTATAATATCGTAGAGAGGTTACTCACTATATTACATAACATTTGGAACACGACAGAATGAAAGTGAAAACGCTTTCTAAAGAAATCCTGTTTGTTTGTATTTCTCTGTGCAAATTCCGATGCAATTGAGGTCATATCTGTCAGGCGAGGGGTTCCTTATGGCTGTACCCACACATCAAGCCGTTAAATCTGTTCTGTGTCATTTTTGTAAATATTTTTTTATGTGCTGAAGAGATGAAAAGCACCTTTCTGCTGTGCTGTGGTCTCTGGTATTGTGCAATACAAGAGGAGCAGTTTGTGAACTTCTGGAAGTAATTTTCTAGCCACTGGCACTACCGTCATTGCATTAGAGATGCCTATGGGACACATTCAGATGTGTGCATTTATAGGACAGATATGCTTGTTGTGTATAAGAATCTACACAGCCTGGACACTTTATTAGGATCTGCCCCCGATATCTGGTCACCATTTGCGCTGAGCACAGTCTCATATATACAACCTTCCAGAGAATACAATTTTAACATAAAATGATGTAAAATCCTTGTACCCAAGTGTCCCTCGTAAAGAAACTTTAGAAGCTTGTCAAAAAGCACTAGATGATAGACTAGATAAATCAATACCAACAGCAGAGGTGCTGAACATGATCAACGTAGTTTTAAAAAACAGTTATTTTACATTTGTTAATAAGAATTACAAACAAAACGATGGTACAGCAATAGGATCTAAGTTAGGAATGCATTTTGCCAGTACATACATGGGGAAATGGGAAGAACAATTACTTAGAAAATCGGAAAGAGAACCTTTAGAATACATTCGGTTTGTAGATGATATTTTTGGGGTTTGGACACATGGAGAAGAATCTCTTTTCCCGTTTCATAAAATGGCAAATTAAATACACAGTAATATTAAGGTGGACCTTTGATGGACAAGGAAAGAAATAGAATTTTTAGATACCATAGTAAAACTTGAAGAAGGTTCAATTGAGACTGACCTCTTCTGTAAACCTACTGACATGCACCAGTATTTACACATGTCCTCTGCACATCCGATACACACTAAAAGGGCAATCCCAAAGGGTCTAGGAATAAGAATACGAAGAATATGCTCTAAAGAAAGTGACTATGTAAAACAAAGAAATGTATTAAAAACAAATCTTAAAAAGAGAGGATACAAAGAAAGAATTATAGAGATGGAGTTAAGAAAAGTGGATAAACTAAAAAGAGATGATCTACTAGATTATAAAAATAGAGATAAAAAGGTCAAAAGAGTCCCATTAATAATGACTTACTCTAAACTTTTGCCCAATATTTCTAAAATAGTTTGGAAACACTTGCGGATTCTACATAATTCAGAAAAATTAAAAAAATATTTCTTAAGGCCCCATTTGTAGCATTCAAAAGAGAAGCTAATTTAGGTGATAAAACTGGCTCTACCCAGCAATGGGTATTGCCAGCGCAAAAACAAGGGGTTGCAGTCCCGAAATAATAATTCCAAAAACACAAACACAGACACGTCTCTGGACAGTGCGTGCTCGGGTGCAGGTGCGGTGCTGGATACAGTGATGCCGGTTAAGTGCAGGTGCAGTGAAGTCCGGGTGAATCGCTGGCCTCAGGCTGCAGCTCCCAGATCCGTCTAATCAGTCGTACTAGGGCGGGAACTCCTGGTACCGTGACGCCATCCCTTTCCTGAATGGCCGGCTTCCGACTGCCCCCGGAATGAACTGCAGAAACATTCAGTACGGGGCACGCAATTCCTGCTGTACAGTGCTCTCACAGGTCGAGAGGGAGATTGTTGATTCAGATTCATTCGCTCTTTATCACAAGGTGATATTTTAGTTCACAGTAAACATAAAAGAATAATTGACAAAATATGTTCTACGAACATGTGCACCAGTAGATGTAAAGTGTGTAAATACATGGACAAAAGTAAAAATATAATTAAACATAAGAACACCACATATCCACTAAAAACTAATACCTACTGTAAAAATAGCAATGTTGTTTATGGAATAGCCTGTGAAAAATGTGATGAAATCAAATATGTTGGAAAAACTGGAACAACTTTATATAAAATAATTCAGAACCACCTTTCATTAATTAGAAATGAAAAAAATGGGACATGACATAAATGATGTAAAGTTTGTAGTATTAGAACAGCTAAAATTAGACAATGCGACATATAGAAGAATAAAAGAAAGTAAATGGATAAATAGACTGAACACGATTATGCCAGCGGGACTCAACAGAAAAGAATGAACTAATTAACTTCAATAAATATATAACATTTAAATAAATAAACAAAATTCATTCAAAAGTTGTGCATGCTGATGCGCTGGGGAGGCCAAATCTAGACTGATCCTCAGAGCCAGCATTGCATGATATAATAAAAATATAAGTTTATATAAAGTAATGTTAATTAGAATTAATACAGATTCAAAGATAGAAGTAGAGATGATGTCACAATACATATAACACCATTACATCATGTAAGAATAAATCATGGATTTGAATGTAAACAATAATAAGTAGTTGTCATGCTGTCAAAAACCTATAAATACCTCCAATGTTTTGATTCAACACAGGCTCCCTTGAGAAAGATATGTACAACATATCGAAACGTTGGGCAGCTGGCTCTTTGAGCTAATATATATATATATATATATATATATATATATATAGAGAGAGAGAGAGAGAGAGAGAGAGAGAGAGAGAGAGAGAGAGAGAGAGAGAGAGAGAGAGAAAAAAAGGCATTTGTGCACTACAATATTGACGAGGTGCTGACCAGTATAAGGTAATTACATGCAACAAGCAGTGAAGTCTCTACTGAAAAACAAGTGTTCAGAATTCTTTCAGCCAGTCTACCAGTTTAAACGGCTTCCCGAAAAGCTTTCGTAGAGACATTCACATTGAACCCGATGAAGACACGCTGGTGTCGAAGCGCGTTGTTTATTACAATCATGGTTTTAAATTAATAAAGATACATTTTATTAAGGAAATAAATGAGCAGGAGTTAAATAATTAATCCTTTTAAACTGGTAGTCTGGCTGAAAAAATTCTGAACTTTTGTTTTTCAGTAGAGACTTCACTTCTTGTTGCATATATATATATATATATATATATATATATATATATATATATATATATATATATATATATATATATATATATATATAGGCTGGGTGGTCCACTGGCTCAGCCACTGACTCATTGTGTGACCCTGAGCAAGTCACTTAACCTCCTTGTGTCTTTCGGGTGAGACGTAGTTGTAAGTGACTGCAGCTGATGCAAAGTTCACACACCCTAGTCTCTGTAAGTCGCCTTGGATAAAGGCGTCTGCTAAATAAACCAATAATAATAATAATAATAATAATAATAATAATAATAATAATAATAGCATGACTAGGAGACTCTTCATACAGAGAGTGGAAGGGGATGGAATGGGTTACCTTGTCATGTTGCTGAAGGAGACTCTTCTTCACACAGAGAGTGGGGAGGGGATGGAATGGGTTACCTAGTCATGTTGCTGAAGGAGACTCTTCTTCACACAGAGAATGGTGAAGGGATGGAATGGGTTACCTAGTCATGTTGCTGAAGGAGACTCTTCTTCACACAGAGAATGGTGAGGGGATGGAATGGGTTACCTAGTCATGTTGTTGAAGGAGACTCTTCTTCACACAGAGAGTGGGGAGGGGATGGAATGGGTTACCTAGTCATGTTGCTGAAGGAGACTCTTCTTCACACAGAGAGTGGTGAGGGGATGGAATGGGTTACCTAGTCATGTTGTTGAAGGAGACTCTTCTTCACACAGAGAGTGGGGAGGGGATGGAATGGGTTACCTAGTCATGTTGCTGAAGGAGACTCTTCTTCACACAGAGAGTGGTGAGGGGATGGAATGGGCTACCTAGTCATGTTGCTGAAGGAGACCAAACTCCTCCCCACCCGGGGAGCTCTTGACCAATTGTGCGCCCCCCGGGAACTCATCCATGGTCAGCAGTGGCATGGCCTGGATTTGAACTGGCGATTTCAAGGCTATAGGGCACAGCCTACACTCCGGGCGGAGCGCCTTTAACGGATGCACCACTTGGGAGCCCCAGAATTTTGAATACCTGAATCAGATCCCTGCGTAGTCTCCTTTGCTAAAGACCAAACAGATTTAGTTTTGTTAGCCTGTCTTCGTACGACATGCTTTTCAGACCAGGAATAATTCTGGTCACTCTTCTTTGCACTCTTTCTAGAACAGCAATGTATTTTTTGTAGCAGGGCGACCAAAACTGAACACAGAATTCTAGGTGAGGTCTTACTAATGCATTATATAGTTGTAACAGTATAAAAACCAGGTCAAGACTACATGGTTGAAAATAAAGGGGATATAGACAGAGGGAAGGAGACATTTCTTCACACAGAGAGTAATGAGGGTATGGAATATGTTACTTAGTTACTGTGTGTTGTTGAGACTGAATCACTTGGATCCTTTAAGACCCAACAACAAACTTTTGTGATCAATTGCCTATCATAAAACCGGACGTAGATGGTATGAATGGCTCTCTTGTTCATAAATTTACACATGTTCTTAAGTTTCCAAGACTGGTCTGATAAGTTATTTCTTACCTTATCACAAAAAGAAAAATAAATATTTACCAAATACTTTAAACTCAACGTTAAAGGCTGTCATGGGGCATGGCTTTTGTCAGCCTGCCTTTATAAGTCAGTAGTGGGCAGCCTTCTCTGTGCAGATCCTGTTCACAACTCTACGACAATGAAGATCCTACTCCTGTTTGCAGTTTGCCTTGCAACAGCCTCAGCTCGAGTATTTACTCGCTGTGAGCTGGTCAAAATGCTAAAAAACGCTGGGCTGGATGGATATCGCGGACACAGTCTTGGAAACTGTGAGTATGGGTTTCAAGAATCTTCTTAAGCCAATACCTTCAATTCACCTCTGTAAATAATAACTGCAGAGTGGGATTCGGTGATGCAGTGGCCACGACCCGGGTTTAATTCTCTTTAGACACCAGGTTGAGATGGGTTCAGATGGTCTTAGCAGTAGCCTACCTCCTGGCGAATGGATTTTCTTCACTTTTACAAACAGAAACAGTATAGGATGCAAATGAAGCTGTTGTGTGGTGTGTGCGTGTGCAGAACGGCTGTGTTTCTTGGAATAACTCTTTCTTGTTTCCGATGTTTATTCACAGTTGGGTTGTAAGTTCCAGATGTTTTTAGCTCACTCACTTCTTACAGCTTTTTTTTTTTTTCTAAGCAATAACAAAATGAAACATCTATAGTATTTTACTATATAAATGCAGTGACCAATTGAAACATCAACAAGCATTCAGTAATATTCTTTTTATGGATTTTATTTGTACAATGATTTGTTCGTTACCCTGAACTCCGCTATGTAATATTCGTGTAATAATCACACAGTACCTGAAGGTTAAACACATCTGTATAAAATTTAGTTAACTGTTCTTGCATTACAACAATGCATACACCCATGATGTAGTATGGTTAAGTAAAAGCAAACTGGCAGTTGTACTGTTCGTTATCTTTTTACATTGATAAATATTTTGTTCCCCTTTAGTTGGCTCATTTCAAACTACATATATACTCGCTTTAAAAATCTTGTATGTTGAAACCATTCTATTGCTACACTGTATTTTGCTTTTCAGGGGTGTGTTTGGCATACTATGAAAGTGGCTACAACACAGCCGCTGTGAATCGCAACACTGACGGCAGCACCGATTATGGCATTTTCCAGATCAACAGTCGCTGGTGGTGCTCCAATGGTGTAACTTCTTCCTCCAACGCCTGCCACATCTCATGCAGCAGTAAGTGACACGAGTACTGGCCGTGTTTGGATTGGGTGCAGCAAACTCAAAAACAGCAGAGCAGATTAGAAGACTTGACAACGGGGGTGCCACATGTAATGAAATCTCCCCTTGATCCAGGAAGCAGGAAAAAACAAAGTACACAGAAAGAGTACTTGGAACTGCAAACACAAGTCAAAAAGGAAGTCAGAAAGGCCAAGAGAGAGATAGAAATCAATATTGCTAAGGGGGCTAAAACCAATTCCAAAATGTTTATCCAATATTATAACAGCAAGAGAACATTCAAAGAGGAGGTTAAATGTCTAAGAGACACAAATGGCAAAATCATAGATGAAGAAAAAAAAAATAGCAAATATATTAAACGATTACTTTTCACAGGTTGCCCCACATGTCGACCTGTTCCTATCCAGTTTTAAATAACTTTAGCATAACAGAGGCAGAAGTGTTAAAGGGACTAGGAGCTCTTAAAATAAACAAATCCCCTGGACCCGATGAGATCCTCCCAATAGTACTCAAAGAAATTAAAGAAGTTATTTACAAACCGCTAACCAAGATCATGCAACAGTCTCTTGGCACAGGGGTTGTACCGACAGACTGGAAAATTGCAAACGTAATACCGATCCACAAAAAGGGAGACATATTATACATACATACATAAATAGTTGAAAAAAAATTAATCCAGCGCAAGAAAAATGAGTAAATTAGCTTGATCTCACCTAGCATTCAGGAAGCAGTACTGCAGCAAAACCACCTGGGTCTGGAAAAATCCTTCCAACAAACGATTTCCCAATGGAAAGGGAGCTCGGAGAAATGATCCTTTTAAATCCCAGGGTAAAGCAGGAATGGCTTGGTGAGACAATGGCCAGTAATCCACAGCCTGGATACAAAGACTTAAATAAATCTCTATTCAAACACAAAGGTGAATTTCAAACTCCGCTAAAGAAGTTAATTGTAGAATGGATTCCGATTTTTTATATAGATTTCTTTCCTGAGTTTTTTTTTTTTCTTTTTTAGAGCAGCAGATTAGAAAATACTTTTTTCTAACAAACCCACACAGCAACCGCACTCTTCTCTACACAAAAACTGACTCTCTTAAACACTCAGGTGCCTGTAATAAAGAAATTGCCAAATGGCTTAATGAGACAAAGATAATCAATTAGATAGAACCAGGACACTTAAAAACAATTAACAAGATAAATAAGAGAGCAGATTCAGGAATAATGTGTTGTGTATGGAGAACAGAATAGATGAAGATTTCAAATTACATTTCTGGCTTTAATTAAACTTTGATAATGGGAATTGATTTTTATTCTTAATACAGGGAGGGTAAAATGCTACTGACGTCTATCTGGGTAACATCTGTAACATCTGAGTGCTGACTGTATAATCTCATCCAGGGAGATCAAAAAGGGTAACTCTCACCCTAAAAATTCTCTCCCTTATCCTCTGTACCCTCCCTCTGTTCCTGGGTTGCTCAGGAAGGTTAGGAGCCTGCATTCTCCTATGCTATGCTATGACTGGTGGCATAATGCTCTTTCCTATATCAGCTGCCTTTTTATTTGAGATCGCTCTCAATTTCTGGACCCTTTTAGGGCCGACACGGCTGTTTTTCCTGCTTCATGAATCTCATTTTAATATCACAGACTTTGTTTACAAATGAGCCCCACCTGCAATTTGCATATGCATATAATTAAGGCTTGACACGCTTTAAAATGCATGGCTAATGAGCGTCAGAGCGCATTTTGCCGGTGCTAACACAACCTTAACCAGCAAAAAGTGTCATGATACATACAAGGGGAATTTTAAGGCCGGTGTAAACTCGGCACTATGGTCTTATGGTCAAATTCAGAGGGCTATCTAAATTCCTTTAGTCTTCTACTGCAGTAATGAGTTGAAAACATGCTCACACTTTCAGAGAGTAAGTCACACAAACTTGTAGCCAACATCTAAATGAGAAACCTACTTGTGTTGTGAGGCTGAGACATTTTAAAGGCTGTCACCTTAGCAGAAAACTTTCTTCAGTTGTGAAATGGTGCTTATGCTGTGCTTTGTTCCTCTTATTTTTTTTTTTTTTTAGAACTTCTGACAAGTGACATTTCTGATGACATTGAATGTGCTAAGAGGGTTGTACGAGATCCAAATGGAATTGGTGCTTGGTGAGTCTCTAATATTTCTGTACTACAAAAGCTTGAAACAACAAAGCTATATATATATATATAAAGCTATATATATATATATATATATATATATATATATATATATATATATATATATATATATATATATATATGTCTAAAATGTGCAGTTTTGAAAGAAACACATGTTATTTTGTTTAAAACCACATGATTTATAATATTACACCAAGTTAATGACAGCTGTGTGCACACTAGATAGTATCCACTTCCTTGGTCATTTCACCTGCAGGGTGACATTGTCCCCACCCCTCAACAACTTCTTTCCCATGATAAACCAACCGCCTGCTTCCCCTGTTGATCCCAAAGACAGCAAGGGCAAGTGTAACCGATTTCCTGAGGATAAGGCATGTACCAAACAGCATTATTAAATATGAAAAACATGGTGCGTCTTTTCAAAATGGTACGATTTATGGACGTTTATTCATTTAGCTGCAATCACTTTAATGAACATCAGTTTCTAGGACATAAAATACGATTCACTAAGCCAGCGAGCAAGCACACTGATGAAGAGATTGCCGGTTCTTGTAACCATTTTTGTTCGTGTATATTTACAGGGTTGCCTGGAGAAACCATTGCAAAGGCAGAAACATGGATTCATGGGTCGTTGGTTGTGGTGTCTAAAGCAGAAGCAGAAAACCTCATCACTTTTAGATAATCAGACTGATCAAAAATATTTTGACATCTTGACATGCTGAAGAAAAAGGCAGAAGATAAAGAATCCACCATTATTAATGTCTATTTTGTTCTTGGTTGTTGGTTTTACAGGAGTATGTTGTTATGTCTACAACCATCTCATAAATCCAACATGTATTTAGTCAATTAAAACAGACTCTGAAAAAACATATTTCAAATAACTCCTGGGTTAAGACCCTTGTTCCAGCATGGCGTGCAGCAAAATTAAAAAGTGTTGAATGTTAATAAACAGCATGCCAGCAATCTCATATAATCAATATTATTTCTTGAAAATATCCAATTTTTACCTGCTTCTTGAACTCTGGGAAATAGAACTAGAGTCTTCAAACTGGTTCTCTAAACTGCATGCACCCCAAGATTGTTTTTTTATCTCCATTCAGCTGTTAAGTTTTCATTATTTCTTTATTTTTCCTTCTAATACATTCTGTATTGATTTTGGCAAATAAAATAGAATTAAGCAAATATGTATTGTTGTCAGTTCTGTTAAATATTTAGCTTTGCTACATACAAATATTGCGGTGTAAGGGATGTGACAAGTAAGCAATAAGGCAGGACAGGATGTGTGATATACTGTAATATCACTACGCCTCGAGGTGCGTTGTAAACATTTTTCAAATAACAAAAAAGTAATTTTTATGAAATATCCTTCTGCCTATGACTGGGCTAAGAAAAACTAGTCCCTTAGAACTTTAAAAATATATATATATATATATATATATATATATATATATATATATATATATATATATATATATATATTAAGAACACAATCATTTTTAATAGACATTGAATTTATTAAAAACAAGAGGAGATATTTACGAATGTTGAATTGAACATTTTTTCCAGATTTTCCTTCTGAACAGCAGGTGGCGCTGCAGCAAGTGATTTCGAGCAACGCTGTTTTTTGATAATTTTTGATAATTTGCTGTAGTTGTCGTTGTCTGGGGAAGAGCAGGATACGGTACGGCTTCACTGTTTGATAGGATGTAAATAAAAACTCGGGACACCTTCAAAGATTTTACTTAAGCACTTTTTCAAACAATACCTGCCAGGGAAGAGCCAGGAATGGAGTAATGAAACCTCGGGTTTATTCTTGAATTGATTTCTTATAGTTATTGTGATTCTTGGTTTGTTAATTACATTTTACAGTAAAATATTCCTAGCTATTTTCATCATGACGCAACGCAAATGAGTCTGCCTTTAATTTAAAAATGCAGACCCTTTGTTTGCTAGGTCTGGTAATCAGCTGCACATTAAACGCAACACTCCTCCTCACAAGACCTCCGGCAGTCACGTGACAGTGCTGGGGACTAGGAGGAGGAGTTTTTTTCGTTTTGTTTTTTAGTCTGTGAATTTGGTACGGGCATTCATTAGTGCTTGGAGGTATCCAGATCTGTGTCATTGCAATCTACTTTTGTATGAGTGTTGGCCTCTGATTAGCTGGGCTAATGAAGGCTATAGAACCATTGGCCCAAATTTGATTAAACGTTACATGGACATTTGTTGCAATAAGTTTATCTTTGCATAGGCATTTATTTTGATATATTCTGCACACTCTGAAAGTGGTCCTGGTGACCTATTCACTGATAACTGTAATGTGTAATTTACATCCTTGATAGGGATACAGGGTCATTATTGTTAACAGTAAACGGGAGTCTCCTGGTCAAAACGGGAGACTTGAATTCCTGAAATTAGGCCTTTTTAGGTCACTATCTGCAGCGCCCAGTCAAAAAAAGAGACACATCTAGGATAATAATATAAAAACATATATAATATCTAGGGCTTCTAGAGTTCGGGTTTTATTTTTGATCACGTGATGCACCTTTAAACATATTTTGAGCCGATTCACTTTCTTAATCAAACACTAATCACCAAAGGAAGTTGATTCTTTTTTTTCCCTCCTCATATCTTGATTGAGTTCACAAACGACGTGCATTGAGCTCCCCTGATTCTATTTGTCATGCTAAAGAATAACTAAGTGGAGATCAATGTAGAGGCCGTTTCTTTGATGAAACATTCATCTGATGCAGAAACCATAAGGCAAAAAATGAAAGAGCCATTTTTAATTATCGCCAGAAAATAATTAACAATCCTGAAATGCCTGCCGATTTCCTCACCGTTTTCTCACGGCTTCTTGACACACAAGGCCTGGTATGTATGCACATAGCTTAATTACATTTTGTATATAATCCAATCAGCCTTTAATTAGGCTGTTTAGAAAATAATGAGTAAAGGTGAGCCCAGCAGACTTCGATAACAGGTATAGTTAGTGGGTTAAACAATACATGTGTGAATATGTTTGACCACCAGTGGGTAGGAATGATGCAGAGAGCTACTAATAGTATTTAGATTAACTACTAGAAATCTAGACTGGTGCAAAATGGTGGAGGGACTTTATTAAACCTTAACATCAGCAATAAACACATTTATGGATCAGAAAAATAATAATAATTGCATTCACGTTTCAACACCTGGTTTTAGATATGGCTAATTGGATTTGCATAAAATATGACTGAAGGGACAAGAGTAAAATATCATCAAATTAAATGAGCATATATGAATATTTCATTCATGGTAAGAAAACAATACAGTCTCCTCTATTGTGTGAATCAGATGACTAATTGTGGCAAATATAACACTCTGCCTAGGGTGTTCTGACATTTGGCTTTGACTTTGAATTCCACATTTTGCTAATAGTATACAGAAGAGAAAAAAAAAACATCTTATTTAAAATGCAGATTGAACTGGACTTTGTGATGATGTTTGGAGACCAGTGTTGAGAATACAGATGGAGTTTCTCAAATTCCAGGTGAGAACCATTAATGTGCATGTAAATCTGCAGAGCACCTGTCCTGTTAAAGGTGGTTGTGCAATGTGCTTGTGATATTCTTCTGACTCGTTTTATTCTGTCATGGCTACGTGTGTTTAGGTTCTTACTGGGTGGTCCTTCCAGGAATTTTATAATAATCCAGAAATCTGCATTTGTCAGTGTTTACTCATTCTAACATCGGTACACTAAACAGAAACCCAGCACAGCACTCTCAGAGCGTGGGCAGCATGGCATCAGGATAGCTTGTGTATATGCATATTCTTTATGTATGCCGGAGAATGTATGAATTGCACTTAAATGTGCCCCATAAGGAGGTTGCAGGGGCGTGGGGTGATAAGTCATGAATGTGTACCTTTAGGATGGGACAGTGACATGTCATCTGTTCTGCTTTTGTTGCATCTCCTTCCTTCAACAGCCAAAGGAAGAAAAAAGGCTGCAGGAATTTGTCCTGTCCAAGCTGCTGAACATCCTGTGAATTTTAAAAAGGTACAAAGTCTTATAACACTACAGAGCTTTGGCAAGGCTGATCATTTTTGCTCATTTTATGCATTGTTTAGTAGTGCTGTACTATAAATAAGGCTGCCTGCTTTTGATTAGTAAAATCTTATTTGATGGAGCCAATACCAGACTGTTATTTTACATTTATCCTGGCAGATGAACAGAATGTGCAACACATAAGATGAAAACACTGAGCTTGCAGCCTCAGTGATAATATGTGGACTGTAAGTTAATTATGTGTATGATAAAAATGTTTTTATTTATTTTGTAGGCAGGAACTAGTTTGGAAGAGCACTTTCAAAACATTGACAGAAGTTCCCGACCTTACCTGCTGTCTGTTGGTGCAAAGAAAAACTGTATCCACCATTATTTCATTATTGTGAGCAAACGGGCAACGTGTGAGGCTGAAAGCTCCCTGGGATCATTTGATTGTACACTTCTCTGTCAAGCCTGCACACATTCATTCAGACTGCAGTCTACAACATTGATGTAGGCAACCTTAAAGGAAACCCTTGAGTGAGAGAACTAAGAGCTAGACTATTCAACTGTTAACATTTGAAAAGCACACATGAAGAAACGTTTGTAAATAGTTTGAATAAAAACTTTAATGACGTTCATTGTTCAGTAAGTGACTTTGAAAAAGAGCCCACTACAATCTTGACAATTGAATGTTCTGTTTCTAATCGCAAGACTGTGGATATGTGTGCTTCTGGTGATGCAAGCATCAGGTGCAGCTACAGACCACAGGTATTGATGAAATACAAACTAAAATTCAAGCTTGCTTTGACCAAATTGAAAACCCTTTCACTTTTTTAAATTCTGAAACTAAATGGACTAATTGTTTCACTCAAAAGTGGGAAAAAATACTTGAAGTAAGGTTTGACGTACGACGCAACAAAACCACTGGAAACTATGACCAGATTCTAGTTACAGACAAATATGTCTACCTTCCAATTCTCAAAACAATACAATCTGTTTTAAAAAGAAATGCAGATATTTCTAAAGAGTTTCAGTCAAGTTACAAACGTAGAGAAGGTGTTTATTATGATTTGAATGATGGATCTTACTGGAGGAGGCATGCTCTTTTTTTTTTCCTGGGAAAAATATGCATTACAAATTCAACTTTATTATGATTCTTTTGAAAATGCAAACCCACTAGGATCTAAACGAGAGATACACAGATTGGGCTGCATATATTTTATTTTGAGAAATTTGCCTCATTGAATTCAGTTCTAATGAGTATTCATTTGGTTGTGCTTTTTCACACACAGGATGTTAAAACATACAGGCTTAATTCTATATTGGAGACAGTCATTAATGACTTAACAAATGCTAGACCACTGTAAACAGGTGTTGGAAAATCCAACATTGACATCTGCATTTGGTGTTAAACAAACTTGCTTGTTAAACTCTTGCAGTATTTCCATACAAGCGAAAATTTTGCAACAGATATAATGTGTAATATTCCTGAAGGGGTCGCACAATACGAGCTAAAACTGGTATTCAAGTATCTACTGGAAAACATTGTTTCTCCTCAAAAACTGCATGACAGAATTCAGAGTTACAATTCTGGGTACTTGGAAAGAAAAAACCGTCCATCAGGAGCTAAATTAGATGACAGCTGTAATGATTTAGGCATAGATGCTATTCAGTCTTGGTGTTTACTGTCTACAGCTGTTGACACAGATTGTAAATATTGTGTTCTCTCCGATCTTAACAGAAGGTATTACAGTTTCTTGGAAGCGTCTGATTACAGAACATCATAAATTGTTTACAGTGCTGTTTCCTGAGATAAATGTGTTGCTTAATTTGAGCCGGATCCTGCCGGAACAGGATCCGGCACCTCTCAAATTTGATTTTTTTTCGTTCCGGCACCTAATTTGCCCGGATCCGGTACCTCTCGCGACATGATTTATTATTTTTCCCACTGTTTGCATTGTAAAAAATATAATAAAAGCGATCAGAGTTAAAGTTGCTTCTGCCTCCTCGTTATTTCTCCTGCCCCCCGTAAAAGCGCATCCTATCCTGCCACACCGATTCCAGACCTGCTCTCTTATTTGTTTTAGTGACTCGATTCATTTGATTCAGTTCAGTTTGGTGAATAGATCCATTTCGTTCATTTGATTCACTGATTCAATTACACAAAACCAATCAATGTAGACCGCATTAAGATTGTTTACGTAGGTTTATTTGAACCTGAAAGAACGAGTCGTTCACGAACTGCACATCACAAGAGCGAGGGAGAATCTATATTTGGTTGACTGGGTTCATAAACATTAAATTAAATCTAGTTTGACAAAAAAATAATAATATATATTTAGAATACTGGAGATAACAGCAGTGTGGAGTAGTGGTTAGGGCTCTGGACTCTTGACTGGAGGGTCGTGGGTTCAATCCCAGGTGGGGGGACACTGCTGCTGTACCCTTGAGCAAGGTACTTTACCTAGATTGCTCCAGTAAAAACCCAACTGTATAAATGGGGAATTGTATGTAAAAATATAATGTGATATCTTGTAACAATTGTAAGTCGCCCTGGATAAGGCCGTCAGCTAAGAAATAACTAAGAATAATAATAACATAACAGTTTGAACCATTAGCATTGTTTAGCCATCAGTATCAATCTACCCTAATTTAATTTAATCTTTTTAAAAAAATAGTCAATTGCATTTCTTATGTGTTTTTTTTTTTCTATACATTTGGAGTCACCCATTGTTTTTTACAACAACAAAAAAGAGAGGCTCGAACGAGTGGTATTTATTTATGGGCTGTTTGCCCAATTCCTCTTCTATCCAGTAAACCTTTAGGGATTATTAGTCATGTGATCAATCACACGCTGAAGCACACCCATAACCGCAACATGTACACAAAGTTTAAACGTGTATATATTTAGTATTTTTTAGTGTTTAACACAGTAAAATAACATTTAGAAAATGTATATTCAAATTTGGGTGTAAAATAATAGACGTTTAAGAACGTCATCCATTAGAATGTGCAATATCCTCCTAAAAGGTCGTTGTATCGTAGCTGATACTACGTGTCACCTTGTGGACTAAGGTGAATCGCTGTCATTATTAAATTATAAAATATTTAACCGTAGTTGTAAATCGTCATGTATAAAATACGTTCATTCCTCAAGGTCAAATATGTAATCACAAATTATATAATTAAGCCTTGGGTACAATAACGTTACAATACCAGTAGATGTGTGTATTTATTTATTTTGGAAATGAGGTGTATATCTCAATTATTATTATTATTATTATTATTATTATTATTATTATTATTATTATTATTATTATTTAGTAATTTGGCTGACGTTACTCAAGATGTCTTAGAAGTATTAATCATAATTTGTGCAAAAAAGTTAACTATAGATATGATTGATTTTGTATGTGTATAAAAAATAACACACATAGGCTACAACTAGTAGCCTATGTGGCAGACTTACACAAGGTTACGTACATAGTAAACTAAGAAGAACTAAGAAAAATAATAATTCTGGTGCAAAAACTTGTAATCTGAGTTTCTGACAGCGTGAAGCAGCTCTCTAGAAAGTACACACCGTCTGGATCATTGATACATAGCTATGGTCTGGAGGATGTAACTGATGCCATTTTGGCTCACACAGAGTTCTTATCCTGCACTAAGTAAGCGGGGATTTGGATCCAACATGGCACAGACGGTCTTCAGTTTCATAACACTCAAACAGCTGAGACAACCCGGTTTCCTTGTTACAACGAACAAATCAGCCAGACTCGAGAGGTAAGGAATCACTTCATGACTTTTGATAGGCTGGTAACTCGACTCCTGTGCGCCACGCAGCTTGTTCATAGGGTGAATCAAAAGAACCGATTAAATCATGGGGACTCTGATCCGATTCCCATCGTTCACCTTAGTGAGTCATTCAAAAAGAACGATTCGTTCGCGAACTGCACATCACCAGGGAGGACAGTGCATCCACTGACTAAGTGCCCGGAGCAGGTGCAGTTTGGACGGAGGCTCAGTTCAAGAAAAAGCAAACGTATAACCCCTGGCTTGTCATGCAAAATTCAAAGCTAGGCTGTACAACATGCAAAAAGGTAGGGAGCTTGGGTCCGGAAAAGACTGGAGGGATGAAACTAGCAAAAGAGTGGGTGGAATGTCCTCTGCCTCTGACGTAAAACAACAAGAAAGAGCCCTCAGAAAAAAAAGGTTTTTGAACATGCCCGAACCAAGGCCTATTTAGCGGCAGCAAGCATTGTAGCCAAGGCTAAAGATGACACCTTAACACAGGTTATAGTTACATTGTCTGGCTACATTGTGTTCCGGTACCTCAGAGCCCCCCGGAACACCCCCCCTCTCGCCCTCACTATGTGTTCCAGGACCTCCCGATTTACAAATTAAGCACTGGATAAGGGTGGTTAGGGTGACCAATTAAGCTTCTAATAAGCACTTAATTGATCCAATTAAGTAATTTAGGGTACAGTTGGAACAGAAGCCAGGAGGAACAGCGGCCCTCCAGGACCATGGTTGCCCACCACTGCTTTAGAGTAACACTAGAGGAGTTGATTAGTAACAGTTCATGTTATTTTTTAACACTATTATTATTATTTATTTCTTAGCAGACGCCCTTATCCAGGGCGACTTACAATTGTTACAAGATATCACATTATTTTTTACATACAATTACCCATTTATACAGTTGGGTTTTTACTGGAGCAATCTAGGTAAAGTACCTTGCTCAAGGGTACAGCAGCAGTGTCTCCCACTGGGGATTGAACCCACGACCCTCCGGTCAAGAGTCCAGAGCCCTAACCACTACGACACTATTGACCAGTGTACAATTTTAACAACACTGATCAATGTTGGCCAGTATTAATTTCTAACACCAATTCGTGTTTGAACAACACTACCATGGTGTAAAATACCGCTGTGCAGATTGGGACCATATCTTCACTGCCTCAGTGTTATTTTTAACTCTCTGCGAGTTGATTTATCACTGGCGGATTTGCTGTGTAGAAACAAGCTCCTGGACTTGTATTTTTTCCCTTGTTTTAATAACCTCTGTTAATTCTTTATATGAAAATATTATATTATAATGAGTATTTTCTTCATCTTGGTTTGCTGTTTCACTAGAATGGATTTTATGGAACTCCTGTTTGTGCCAAAAATTCTAAAACAGAATTTGTATCTTTTCAAATATTTTTCCTAATAAATGTGCTTTCTTTGTATCTTCATATACCTCTCCATTTTTTGAGGCATGATATCTTCCTCCCTTTACCTCCAGTATTCTTAAGTTGATCCAAAATC
>NW_026707825.1:0-19820 GCF_902713425.1 Acipenser ruthenus
CAGCTGCTTCCCTTTGCACATCATTGTGAAAGTGCGCTCTGCAACAGCAACAACAAAAATCCCTCTCCTCTTGTGTGGTTACATTCCCAAACTTCACCCCCACCGGGGTACACGACCGTAATCCACAGAAAAGACAACGCCACCTAAATACCACGGAATTCCACACATGTGTATTACCGTAATGACGAGAATAGAATGAGCAGAAAATGGGTGCATATCTTTTTCGTTTTCTTAATAAAGACATTCTATTGACATATATATATATATATATATATATATATATATATATATATATATATATAAATATATATATATATATATATATATATATATATATATATATATATATATATATATATATATATATATATATATATATATATATATATATTATTGAATAAGTACACCATCAATGACCTGTTAGTCAAAACAACACCAACACCAACACCAACAATAATAATAATAATAATAATAATAATAATAATAATAATAATAAATCAAAGATGTATTTACATTTCCACCGGTTATTGGTTCATTTTAAAACGCTCACATTCTGATTTTTAGGTAAGCAAATCCATAACTTTTAATACACCTAACACCAAAATAATAACATTTCTTTGTAGTACTATTGGTACAGTACTTTGAAATGACCACCTAAAATTATCCTGTAAAATGTTATCAACATAACAAAATATGCTATAGATGTCATTGATAATCGTGGGGAGCACTTTGTTATGGGGTAGACAATGAGTAGTCCAATGCTAACAGAGAAAATGACATTGATCTTTCTTTTTGTTTTATATTTACTGTACACACAATTTAGGCAGACCAGGTTTAAAGATTGTTTTGAGAAACTACAGGGACGCAATAACCGCACATGTGCTTGGTAATGTGTGGACTGCAGAACCGTTATGACGTGTCACGTTGTTTTTCTGCTCTGCACTGTACAGTTAAAGAAACTTGAGAGTGGATACAATTCAAAATAATTTCATAAGAGCTGCTGCTCACAATAAAACATATGCTGTAGTTATGTTAGAACTGAAAACAGCTCAGAATTGATGGATGTTTATTATTTAGTATTCCCAGATTGCCACACTTGCAAGCTGCCTTTAATCAGGGCATTGTGCAATCTTTCCAGAACACTTTGAACTATTTTTTAATAACAATAAACTTGGCTTTAAATCATTCATTTATTATTATTATTGTGTTATGTATTCATTTTTTTAAACTTGTAAATCCTTTGTCTGTAGTCTATGACGCAGCATCACTCTATGGAACTCTGCTGCCACCTCCTGTACATTACATACAACTGCACTCACTTGGATTGAGGCAGAGTGGTAGGATTTCTACGCTAGTGCGATCTTAACATCTCAATAAGTATTATTATTATTATTATTATTATTATTATTATTATTTATTTCTTAGCAGACGCCCTTATCCAGGGCGACTTACAACTGTTACAAGATATCACATTATTTTTTACATACAATTACCCATTTATACAGTTGGGTTTTTACTGTAGCAATCTAGGTAAAGTATCTTGCTCAAGGGTACAGCAGCAGTGTCCTCCACTGGGGATTGAACCCACGACCCTCCGGTCAAGAGTCCAGAGCCCTAACCACTGCTCCACACTGCTGCCCTTTAACAAGTACCCTGTTAAAGCTAATAAAAAAGTAAACTTAGCAGGGAAACACGTGAGAGAATTAAAATATATTACAATTAATAATCTGCACATTTAATTTAAATAGTCTCTTTTTAGAACAATTGTATAAGTTATAACTTATGAAAGATTGAGTGTTTAAAGAAGAGGCACAACATGCATAAGAATTAAGCAGGAAGACCGGGTAGCTGTTACTACTGAACAACTGCATTGGGCAATACTGTGCATTCAAAATAAAGACGGTTTAACTGAACAAGTTAGGAAAGCAGCAATAATGGCACAGAAGCAAATGAGAGGTAGGAATGCAGCTTTTTAAAAGCAAGAAAGTGAAAGTAAAAACACACAACAAAAAACACACACACACACACACACAGATTGTAAATGCAATGAAAATGTAAGTATGGGAGATGATTTATAAACAGTAGTGCAGCAAACACATAACACTGTTGATCTGGAATACTTGTTATACTGTATTACACCAGCAGGTGGGGACAATATTCCTAAATTGCTGCTAAATACATACTGTACTGAGAGTTACAGGTTTATCTGGGATAAGCAGTTGTTTCTGTCACAGTGTATGGGATTAACACCAGATTGTGTTTTTACCTCTGTTTGTGGGACAAATCATCAAATAGAAAGTCTTTTTTTATTTTTTATTTAGTCGTTGCCAATTATTTTGTATTATTTTCTCCCAATTTAGAATGTCCAATTATTTTTATGTTTAATGGTTACATTTCTATTCCAGGGAACCAGGGTTATGATAATGACCTAATGTTCCCTATCAAGTACGAAATGTAACCATTACCTAATGGGTATGAATACCAAAGCTGCCTCAAGTAAGGGGAGCAGCTGCCATGGATGCTGAAGCTGTATCTTCAGGTGAGTTTTTTGTCCTTGTTATATGCAAGGCACACATATTCAAGTCCGTTTTCATCCTTTCAGATCTCAAAAGATGTTTTTATTAGTTGCTGGACACCCTCGCGTCCAAGTCGTGCCAGGTTAAGTTGAAGATCAAACCAGACTTTACGCATCAAGCCGACCTCTGGCCTTGTCTTTACCTGCTTTTCTAAAAGTTTTCATGACTGAAAGGAATACGCTCTTGTTGGTTTTAAACTTGCTGTCAGCAGAGATGTTAAAACTTCTACTGTTAAAAAATCTATTTAGCCCAGCTCAGCGTTATAAAACTGCTGAATACTGGTCCCCAGTTGAACTTTTTGCACTGGCATAAAATTCCCTTATGATGTTGAGATTTCTTTGACTCATTACCTTTTTCTTTAAGTACATTAACAGCCCATGCTGCAGTTTTTTCAGTCTTTGTTTTCTTCTATTTCATTTAGCTGTTCCTCCTCTGCTGTTATGTGTCTACTCTTGACAGTTGCTGGTGCACTTATTTTATTTGTATTTATTTTTTCAAGTGCACTGCTGTCTTCACTCAGAAAGTTGGTGTTGTACCAGTTATCTGGAGTTTCATCCCCAAATATATTAAAGGAAATAGGTGGAATGTCACTCATTTTTGGCTGTGGTTTTGTAACTAATAAAAAATAAAATAGCAGTTTGTCATGGAATTTAGAATGCAGTGGCTAGGAATAATAAACATGGCTAGGAGGGGTTCTTTCTCAGGCGGTAGCACTGGGCACTCTGATGATGCTGGGCTCTCTCTTTGGGGCTCTGGCGCTGGCATCATAGGCCCTCCCTCCTTGGTGGCATGGGGTTCTCTCCCTCCGGGGGCAGAGGCTGTGGCCTCTCCGGCAGCGACTCCACGACCGGCTGGATGACCTCATCCCACTCCCTCTCTGAGCGTCGCGGCTTCTCCTGGTGCCACAACCCCAGCTGTGCTCTCTCCCTATCGTCCGGTGCAGGGCTCTCTGATTCGATGGGTGGTAGGAAGCTAAACAGGAAAGAAAGCCGCCGAATTTAAAGGTGTATCTCCCTGCCTGCGCTTCTGGTCTCCATTTTGTCATGTATGTGTTTTTAAACTAGTATTTTAAAAGGCATTGGAGTTTTAGAGGAGTGCTGGAGACGGGCTGTATTGGTTTTATTGCTGTTTTTTTTTTTGTGAGCCCCATCTCCGTTCAGGTATTGAGCCACACTGCACTTTAGTTTTAAATTGTAATTCTGTGTTTAGTTATTGTTTTACGGGGCAGTTTATCTACATATCCTCGGGTAATAAATCTGGAGTGCATTTCTTCAGATTTAAATTCAAATTGTGACTCTGTGCTACAGTTCCTTCTTACCCGTAAGAATTGACCTTTCGTTATATTTCTTATCAGTGAGCGAGGATGCTTACTTTTTACCAGTAATGAATTCCGATCCGTTGGTTTATTGAATACAGTAGTTTGTAAGGTGCAGTTCTTACCTTTAGACACTTTAAGTCTAAAAAATGCATTCTATCTAGGTCGGATTAATATATACATTTTAAATGACTATTTGTGGAATTAATATAATCCACAAAATGATCAAGTTGAGTCTTTGATTCCGACCATATTAATAACACATCATCAATGTACCTAAGCCATAGAGAGATACATGGTAAAAAGATGTTATCATTATTGTAGATTAACTTCTCCCAAAATCCCATGTACAAATTCGGCATAATTGGGAGCAAATGCTGCACCCATTGCTGTAATGACCATCAAACACAAAATAATTGGAATTTAAGCACAAATCAAGTAAATCTACAATTTATTGAGAGGGTAGAATAGCTTCAAGCATCATTTCAAGCCTCCAACGATGGACAATGTCCTTCATAGGTGGCCGAAGCCGCCAAGATCCTTTTAAAAATTGCCCTGGCAGGAAATGAACTCCTGGGCAGACTGAATCAATTTTGACATGGCAAGCCGACATGGCATGCCAAATAGAGGGGGATTTCCTTTCATCAAATAGGTGCTGTAAAAATTGCAGTATAACTGCCATGGGACAGGTTGTGGGGTCAAAACCCTTAAGCAGGCAACATCTGAAAAATGCCCTATTTGTACCCATAATGGGAATGTGTGGACGCTGCTCTGGCATTCTGCAAGGTGTCAATGACCCTATCAGATAACCCCAGATGGCTCAAATGTTGCCATTCAGGGATCAGACCCAGAGCCTCAGTGTTCGGGCAGGCTCTGCAGTTGGCCGCTCAGGAGCTGCGTTAAGGTGGAAAACCACAGTCTCCTGGGCCAATAAGGGGATACTACTCCTTTCTTCTTCTAGATTTAGCACCTGGGCTTCAAGACTATTTTTGATGTATAGCACTACCCCTCCGCCTCTACCCCTCCTAATATTATATTCGTCTCCATCACTCTCGGATAACCAAATTTCTGTAACACCTATCACATCATAGTTACTTGTTAGTGCAGTAGCTTCAAGTTCTAACATTTTGTTTTTGAGATAAATACATTTAATGGCTGTCTTCCCTGAGTTGTTGCCTTTGTTTTGATGTAGTCTCCCTTCTGTTTTTGTGTTGATTTCTTCCCTCTTCCTTATCTGTCTCTCTCATCTCAGGTCGGATGAAAGGAAAAATGATGTTTGTGTCAGCAGTCTTTTATGCCCTTGGGGTGCGGGCTTGACTGCGCCACAGGCACTGCGTGCAGCTTTGATATAGCTATTCAGGTTACAGGGTCTTTAAGGATAAATACCCATTAGGTAATGGTTACATTTCGTACTTGATCGGGAACATGATCACACACCATATAAACGAACGGAGTGCACTTGCAAACTGCATTGGGAACACATAAAAACTTGGTCCTGAAAAAAATGGAAAAGGACCAAAAAAAACCCAACTTTAGCTCTCATCCAAACGAACTCGGTCCTTTTGTTCAGAGATAAGTAATCCAATGATGGTGCCCGTTGATGAAGCCTTACTGGAAAAGTAAAGGTGAAGAAAAACAAAACAGGCATGTGTTTCATGAGATACGGAGAAAGAACAGAAGATACATTTAATAGAACACAATAATAAAGCAACGTCAGGACAAAGAGAAAAAAATTAAAAGTTACAGAGCTCCTATTTTAATGTAGCCTAATTTTATTATTATTATTATTTAATTCTTAGCAGACACCCTTATCCAGGGCGACTTACAGTTGTTACAAAATATCACATTGCAGATAAGAGCAGTTATAAAATACAATAAAGCCAGTAGTAAGAGGAAAATCAAATAAGAGAAAATAAATTCAGTAAATGATTTCGTTTGAGAACGATTTCTACTAAGAGCAGTTAAACTTATAGTAAAAATATTTGCTTATAAGAATAAATTCCATTAAGAGCAAGTAGTAAATATGATAAACGGGTAAGAACGTATACTGTTTGTAAATTATAGTTTCAGTTATGGAGGATATTTGATGCCAAAATGAAAAAATACATCAAATCATTAATGAATGCATAAATAAATATTGAAATAAACTTTTTGAAACAGGCGGAACCACTTCAGATGAAAAATACTCAATTCGACCACATCAGCCCATCAGATTTTGGGGGTTATGTTAATTAGGCACCTACTTCATTTGCATAACATTCCTCATACTGTCGGAATTGGGGTTTTGTGACTGTTCTCATCCTTCCTGACCATTTTTGATTTTTGCTCGGAACAAGAAAAACAGTCGGAAAATTAAATTCCCGCCACAAAAGCCCTCCTCGATGGTTGGAAAAGCTTTGATATTCAGGGCAATTATGTCAGGAAAACAGAAGTAATAACTTCAGTTTTCTGGAGATCCTGAGATAAATGATCTCCTGTTCTCGACATAATGAAGGTTATTTTTATCTGATGGCCTCAGCGAGCTGCAGTATTATGATGCTGTGATGTTCCAGCGGGCGTCTCACTGTCTATTAGAACCCTGCTAGCGCTGGAAGCTGATTGGTATACTCCAGGCAGAGCACTCAAAAAAACAAAACAAAAAAACAAGCACATTCAAAAGATCACTTTTTCCAGTTGCACACTAGATGGTGCCACAGACCACCATCTTGCTTTGCTTTCCAGAGCTACATACTGTACAGCTCTGTAATATTTATTTTTGCTGAGTCTATTTCCCATCACTGGAAGGAGTGTGTAACCCTCTCTGTAACTCTCAGGGTCACCTGCCCATCACACTCAAGCCCACCCTCTGAGGTTCAGTTCAGTTACTGAGGTGTAGTTGCTGTTAGACGGACAACTACAGTGCCAGCATTGCCAGCTAGCAGCTTTGTGATTAGGGCTCATCTCCACTAGAATTGAGATAGAACCGTTGAAATAAATCCATTTATCTTCCCCTACTGGCTGTTAGATGGAACTGCAGTACTGTACTTATCATAAGAACACATAGGGTCTTCATACGGGGACATACGGAAGATGCAAATGCATGATGGCCTCATATGAAGATGCCAATTTTACCAATATGAAGCAATGAAAAAAGGAAGCAATTTTGAATGAAAAATATATTTAATATGTATCCAAAACTACTTTTATCAGCTATTTTCAATATTTCATGCATACAAGGGTTATGAACAAGAGAAGTCCATGTGACTAATCAGTGTTTGTCTGGTTATTAGTACACAGCTGATTGATCTCAACACTTTGTCAAGTCTGCAGCCTGCTGTTTCAGCATCAAAAACATGGCTTGGAAGACTCACAACTTCTTACCTGCTGTGAAGCTACAGCTTGAAAATGAAATGGGCAAAATGGCTGTTAGATATAGTGAACACATTAGATACCTGAAAAAAAGCAACCATGCGTTTACATGCAAAGGGACTTGACAAGCGTGCTCCTGTGTGGTTAAACAGTTTGAAGATCTCACTGTGACTCAAGTCGGGGAATGTATAAGATGTAGTTAGCTTTTATGTCATGTGAGGTGATGTATGTTTGATTGCTAATGCAATGCATGGCCGGGTATGTTTTCCTTCAATGGGCCTGTATTAAAACAAGGCGGCCTGTCAGCTTATTACAGCTTTCCTGTGTTCCAAGCAGTCACAGGATTTTTATTTTCGTGGTTTTTCTTTCTTTTCTCGATTTTGAGTGGGCTTGTGTTCCAGACGTTGCCAAAAAATGCATCCTGCCTATTTCCCTTCAGGAAGAAATCCAAGACGGAGTGGTTTAGGAATGGGAGATTATGATGTAGGTATCATTATCTATGACACTGAATATAATATGCACTGTAATGTATATCCAACAGTTCAACAATTTAGAAACAATTAAAATCTGTAGTACTTTACTAGTAAAAAACAACAACAAAAAAAACCCAATGTGAATGCAAGATCAAAATTTGTATGTAGACCAGGTAGTTATCAACAGCAGATTGCAGTGTTGGAGTCCAGTCATGTCCCAAAAGTAATCTGAAGGTGCTCGGATAAACCAATAAGGGGTTTGATTTATATTTCACATCACTCTGTTGCAGCTTGATGTTTTAGCTTTAATTAAGCAAATATTTTGTTTGGTATTATTGGCAGTGATATGTATATTTTTTCCTTTTTCCAGTATTTTAAGTGCTGTAAATGCTTTCAGTATTGGTTAAATCATGTATTAATTATTTGGTCTGATTTTGGTGCATTCAATTGTCTGAACCTAATCACTAGTTATTTTTAGCTGGGACGCTGCGCGTGCATTAATTGCCTTGACTATTACATTGTGGTATATGGTCCAGTTTCTAGCACTGAGGACAGTCACGGTGGAGACTGAAAGCTCTGCACTTATTTATAACTGCACTTGCACCTTGTCCTGAACCTTTGATGTAAAAATAAAAAGAGCTTTGATGTTTTTGCATTCATGAGGTTTTTTTCCCTATCTGCTCTCTTTCTGTTTTACAAACCGTAGCTGAGCATCTTTATTAATTAAACACACTCTTCATAAAGTTACATTTGAGTTTTTATGAAGTCTCTCTCGACCACACTGACAAAGCATTTACTCCAGTGTTTATTTAAAGCTTGGTTTTTGAAGGATAAAAACTCTGAGAACCTAACCACTTTAAAGTGCTAAAGAGTCCCTCGTGTACATTACTTAGATGTTTGATGCTAGTTTTGTAAAGTCAATAGTTTTTTTTTCACTTTTCAAAAACAGGAGTTAATTCAAGTTAAACCAAGCTTGAACCCCAGTCAGTGTTGTGTTAAAGACAGGTATTGCACTGTATATTAGGAACAGACTTACTGTATCATTCTGAAAGAAATATTGAAGGATGTTGTTGTTTTGTGCAGTTTACTTATTATTTTAAATTTAAGATTTAAAATAAAAAATTTAAGATTCTCTCTCTCTCTCTCTCTCTCTCTCTCTCTCTCTCTCTCTCTCTCTCTCTCTATATATATATATATATATATATATATATATATATATATATATATATTCTAAAGTTGAATCCACATGGGTCAGGGGAAATCTGGTGAAATCCCTTTCCATTGTATTATATCATCTTTAATATAGCTCAGAGGTGCAAATGTAGGAAAATCCAAATGAGTGAGATCTGAAATAAACGGGAGTGAGATTTGGGAATGTAAGTAACTCAATTAAAATTGTCTCTATGCATTGCATTTTAAGATTTATTACAGTTAGCATATAAAAAGAGTCATTTACGTTATTTCTACAAAACAGTGATTTCCTAAAAAAGGGAAATGTACTATGAGACACTACATATTATGGGGAACATACTGTACAGTATGTAGCTTTAATAAAGACATGATTCAATAGCCAGAAAGTATATATCTTTATAAAGGGATTCCCAACGCAGGCAAAGCACCTGGACTCCCTGCTGAAGTCGTGGGCATCTAATTATTTGAGGCATCAGAGGCACTTAGAATGAACTCAGACTTCCTTTTCTTTGTTTCATTCTCTCCATGTCCATTTTAGCGTGTGCTTTTGGACAGTTTCAGCTGCAAACCGGACTGTGGCAGAGCATAACGCTAAAAACTGAAAGAGTATTTACTGCAGGCTGGTGACTTCACAGGAGCTCAACAGCCCTACCCAGCTACCAGCTTTCAAACCTAAAATGACTTTCTTTCAAACACATAACACAGTTTATTCCTGCAGTTCCTCAAATATTTCACTGAAATGTTGGAAGACAAAAAATAATAATATTCTCTCGTCTTTAACTTATTACTTATTACACGATATTACTGATCGTGTAATAAAACTATTCCATTGTACCATCAGGTGTTAGAGGTATATGCTGGTATTTTATTAAGAAAGACTATTCCATTGTACCTTCAGGTGTTAGAGATATATGCTGGTATTTTGAACGGATTAGTGTGGCCAGACCATTCTGCACGGTTCTTCTCTGTTGTCCTGTCCTGACTGTTCTTGGACAGAGACAGAGATAGTGAAGGAAGGATCCTTCTTTTGCTCACTAACGATTTTTCAGCTGTGGAGACTTTTATTTGAATGCATGGCTGACTTGTTTATTATGTACATTGTTTCCTCTGTAATACACTGTATATATGATGCATCTCCCTGTGGTAAGTTAGCTCCCTCTTACCATTCCTCTTCATTTCCCCTCAGCCCCCAACTCTCTCCTTATCTCCCCAATCCTTTTAATTCTCTGCTCACTCTCCCTACACCTCCTCCATCTCTTACTCCCCTCTTTCCACTCACTCCCCCCTTTTCTGTTCTCCTTACTTTCTTTTTCACTCCTTCTCTCCCCTTCTTGTCTGTTAATCTCTCCTCTCCCTTACCTCTCTCTTTCTGTTTCCTGTCAACCCCTTCCCTTTCCCCTCAGTGCTCCCCCTCGTTAGTGCTCTGAAAGCTGCATGTTTTAAGCAGAACGACTATGTAGTGGTCCTGGTCGCTCTCCTCAGCTGATGCAGGAAGGCTGGCATGGCTGTTTCAGCGTGCTGACTATTCCCCAAGGCAGCACCATCTGTTCTCTCTTTCTGGTACCAGCAGGGGCAGTGGCAGGGCTGCTGGCATGGCTCATGGAAAACGTTATGAGCAGGAGCCACTGGTACACCTGCCTGGCCCTCATCCCCGGGGCATGCTGAGGTGCACATGATGTTAACTGCTCTCTTTCCCTTCATTTATGATACAATCTGGGCTTTTTTTTTTTTTTGCTTTAACAATAGATTCCAGTGGACAGTGTGTCACTTTGTAAGCAAAAATAAAAATATGGAACCCTAATGTGGCACGATTACTCATGGCTACCAGTCCAGCAGAGTTTGCCCCTGACCCCTACACAGAAAACACAGTCGGTTTCTATTAAATCATCTGTTTCTCTTCTCCGGGAAAGGTTTTCAGGATATGCCTTACATAGGGACAATCCTAAGTTGTTGTCTTATCCAGTATCAGCACTAGTTATTATTATTATTATTGTGACTATATGACCATGATCTACTGCGACTACTATTACGACTACTACTACTACTAATAACAATAATGTATTATTATTATTATTATTATTATTATTATTATTATTTTTATTATTATTATTATTATTATTATTATTATTATTATTATTATTATTATTAATGGGAGGTAGAACAATGCAAAGACAATCATTTTGAAATCAGTTTAATAGCTTTTGCAGATATCTTGATTGCATCTCAGTACTGACTGCTGTGTCATATTGTTTGGTGATTACTGTTCACTGAGGACCAGGTGGACACTGGGCTGATGGTACCACTCATTGGGCAACAGCTATCTTTGTTTAATGACAAGTCCAGCTGGGACTACATGCTGTAAACCACTCGTCCTTGTGATTCCTCCTCATCCCAATGCTCTCTCTCTCTCTCTCTCTCTCTCTCTCTCTCTCTCTCTCTCTCTCTCTCTCTCTCTCTCTCTCTCTCTTTCTCTCTCTCCCACTACCTAACAATCCGATGTATCATCTTCAAGAATCTAGTGCAGAATCCTCTGCATTCCAGCTCCACAGTGTCTCCTCCCACCTTCTGCCTGTTGGAAAGTGTTTGGCATGTAGACCACATGGAGAGCATCCTCCGGTACAGTGCCCTTGAAAAAGACCATTTATCCACTCTCTTTGGGGGCTGGCGGCTCTGTGGTGGCACCAGTGTCCCAATAAGGTGCTGGTGTAATGGGCAATGCTGTGTTATGGATTCTGTCTTGTCCCCTGTTGCTGAGATGAGATGAGGTTGCAAGCTCTAAAACCATGAATGCAGACCAGCCCGGCTCTTTTGCATTGTGGTTAAGACGCTCGCTTGCGGTGCGCGGGGTCACCGGTTCATGTCCAGGCTCCACCCTGTTACATTGGTGCTGTGATCCGGATCTCGTAGATTGGGTGAAGCCGATCACAGAGGTTAAAGGGGGAAGAGTGTAACAGGAAGTGTTGTGTGATACACTGCCGTTATGGATTCTGCCCTGCCCCTTGTCGGTGAGATGAGGTGAGGTTAAAAAGGAGCCTTGCTCTTTTGCATTGTGGTTAAGAAGTTTGCTTGCGGTGTTGGGAGGTAGAGTATTGCGCATTGAATTAAACTCAGCTCCTGCTGACATTGTGGCACTTTTTCGAAGAAGTTCAGGGGAGTTGATGTTCAAATTCCCATACAAGTCCCCAGTGGGTCTATCCTTTACTATGCTGTATCTTGAACCACCAGCTGTTGTGTTCCTACCTCAGTTCCATGCATCTGTCCTCATTGTTTTTCATTTACCTTCAGTACAACACACAACGATTGTATCATAAAAAACACCATTTGATGCTATAAACTAGAACAACCAAGAATGTACAAGAATAGACTTGTAGCACATGCTTGTTATGTAAAGAAAAACTAAATAGGTACCCACTACCAATCTTTGAAAATATGCCAAATGTGTTGCATTTCAGATAAACATGGTGTGATTTATGACAAAAACAGATTAAAAACATTTAGAATCCCAACAAAAAAAGAAAAAAGTAACTATTAAGTAGAGCAATTAAATTTCATAATGAAACATTAGTGTGTCCCAGTCTAATACATGTCACCAAGGACCAGCAGACTAAAACATGCATCTTTTTTGTTATTTATTGCGTGGGTGGAGACACAATGCATGTTTATTTAAACTGAATTGCTTATCCAGATGTTTTTGGACTGGATCCACACTTGTACAGTCGGAAGTGATTTTTATAATGCTTGATAATCCTTTATACAGATTCCTGATGCACTCAGCAAGAGTCAAGGTGAAGTGCAGTGAATGGCAAACATTTTGTCCATATCATTTTTTAATAAGTTAAGTTTTTATTTGTTGTATTCACATGTATTGTAAAACAAAGTAGTCAACTGCTTCAGACCACACAAAGCCTAGTTCAACAGTTCCATTCTATAACATACATGTCACAGAGTCAGGTACTTCTATTATTTAGTCAGCTAGTTAACCCACGTTACTCCGGTTACATCCCAATGATGTCTACTCAGTAGTCCGCCCTCCTTGTAACTGTTAGATGACCAACAGAGAACAATCCAGTAGACGTTAAAGAACTATCTACCTAACTGAGTGAAGCGAGGATACTGAACTCCTGAGTGAAGTGAGGATACTGAACTCCTGAGTGAAGCGAGGGTACTGAACTCCTGAGTGAAGTGAGGGTACTGAACTCCTGAGTGAAGTGAGGGTACTGAACTCCTGAGTGAAGCGAGGGTACTGAACTCCTGAGTGAAGCGAGGGTACTGAACTCCTGAGTGAAGCGAGGGTACTGAACTCCTGAGTGAAGCGAGGATACTGAACTCCTGAGTGAAGCGAGGGTACTGAACTCCTGAGTGAAGCGAGGGTACTGAACTCCTGAGTGAAGCGAGGGTACTGAACTCCTGAGTGAAGTGAGGGTACTGAACTCCTGAGTGAAGCGAGGGTACTGAACTCCTGAGTGAAGCGAGGGTACTGAACTCCTGAGTGAAGCGAGGGTACTGAACTCCTGAGTGAAGCGAGGGTACTGAACTCCTGAGAGAAGCGAGGGTACTGAACTCCTGAGTGAAGCGAGGGTACTGAACTCCTGAGTGAAGCGAGGGTACTGAACTCCTGAGTGAAGCGAGGGTACTGAACTCCTGAGTGAAGCGAGGGTACTGAACTCCTGAGTGAAGCGAGGGTACTGAACTCCTGAGAGAAGTGAGGGTACTGAACTCCTGAGTGAAGCGAGGGTACTGAACTCCTGAGTGAAGCGAGGGTACTGAACTCCTGAGTGAAGCGAGGGTACTGAACTCCTGAGTGAAGCGAGGGTACTGAACTCCTGAGAGAAGCGAGGGTACTGAACTCCTGAGTGAAGCGAGGGTACTGAACTCCTGAGTGAAGCGAGGGTACTGAACTCCTGAGTGAAGCGAGGGTACTGAACTCCTGAGTGAAGTGAGGGTACTGAACTCCTGAGTGAAGCGAGGGTACTGAACTCCTGAGTGAAGCGAGGGTACTGAACTCCTGAGTGAAGCGAGGGTACTGAACTCCTGAGTGAAGCGAGGGTACTGAACTCCTGAGTGAAGCGAGGGTACTGAACTCCTGAGAGAAGCGAGGGTACTGAACTCCTGAGTGAAGCGAGGGTACTGAACTCCTGAGTGAAGCGAGGGTACTGAACTCCTGAGTGAAGCGAGGATACTGAACTCCTGAGAGAAGCGAGGGTACTGAACTCCTGAGTGAGTGAAGCGTTGCTATATAAACCTAAAGATTAATAAATACATTTCTCTAGTATTTTAGATTCTGGTGAATACATAACCATGTAATAGCATAGTAACAATTCGGTAACTAGTAATGGGTTCTGGTTTTAAATGGTAACTAATAAAGGAATAAATGTGTAATTACAATGGTGTTGCCATGTAATTACATAAGGTAACAACATGCTAATCACAAGATCATTCCTATATAATAGCACAGTAATCTGTATGTAAGAGCAGGGGCCACTGGTAATTAACCAGATATTACAATGTAATTGCATGGATATTCATGCCTTGCAATGTAAAGTGTTACTGAATTCCCATGAGTGGAGTCTGTATTTTTTACATAAATAAATAACCATTCTTTTTCAATAGAAATAAGTTGACTATTGACTTACTACATTATATAAAGTTATGGAATAGTTTTTACATGGTATCATCATTTTGCGCTAACACTTTCCATTAAGTGTCTCTAATTACTGTGTATTTACATAGTAGTTACTTAGTAAATGCATGTGTACTTACAAATAATTATAAAGAAATCCAAAAAAGGTGGCACTCAAAAATTAGAAATGATTTCCTTTATTTTAAATTAAAAACATTTTTAGAAAAATGTGCAGTTCTCAGTCACGAACAGGCTTCAACAGCGTTCACAAATTATATTCAGTCTAACACGACATGTTTTACATTTAAATAATCATTGTCATTCGTTACATGAACAAATGTCTATTTATCAAACAATATAGCGATATCATACTTAGGCTAACAAAGGTTAAAAGAGTTATACTAATAACCCAGGAAATATAGATTGGAGCTGAATGCATACAATTAAACAATTAATAACAGTCATTATTGAATATTAAACAGTAAAGACACTCGTTCATACCAAAACTAAACATTAAGTCAAATTAAATGAACTAGAGATATGGAGATAATTCAAAGTCTTCATTGAGTCCCTTGGGCATTAATGTGTTTAATTTAAAAATCCAAAAAGTTTCTCTTCTCAATAATTTAACAGCAACATCACCTCCTCTTCTACTTACAGAAACTGTTTCTATTCCTATGCATTTCAATGAATTTCCATTATGCGCAAACTCACTGTAATGCCTGGCTATCGGGGTGTAGGGTCATTGCATCTTACTGCACTTTTATGGTCGCTTAATCTGGTTTTGAGAGGTCTAAGGGTTTTACCAACATATCCACGGCCACACAGACAAATTAATAGATAGACTATGTTAGATGTAATACAAGTAATCCTTTGTTTGATCGAAAAACATTTACCTAAAGGATGTGTAAAGCTATCTGTTTTACACAGTGTGTTACACTGAGTACTAAACAGGGATAGCATCCTGGAAGAGGAATAAAGAAGGGCGGAAGGGGAACAAAATGATCTGCTTTAACAACGTCTTTTATATTGTTATCCCTTTTAAAAGAAAAGTGGAGGATCTTTGAATATAGGACCCAAACGTATGTCTGTAGATAAGATATTCCAATGTTTACACACAATCTCTTGTAAAGCACGACTATGAGGATTATATGTAGAGGGGAAAAATAGGCTTACCACAAGGTTTTTAGTGGAAGTGCTCGTTTCAAATGAGTTGGGTGAAAACACTTAGCATGTAGTAAAGTGTTTCTATCTGTTGCTTTTCTGTATATCATGGTATTCAAACATCCACAAATAATTACAATGTTATTATGCATAGTTACAATGTACTTAATGTCTATATTGTTTGCATGATATAAGCCTAACCCTAACTCTTTTCTGATACAATTGTGTACTTACATATATCAATGAAAAAGATTTACACATTAAGTACATTGTAACTATCCATAATAACACTGCAATTATGTGTAAGTACACATGCATTTACTAAGCAACTACTAAGTAAATACCCAGTAATTAGAGAGACATGTAAAGTGCTACCCATTCTGCTTTGGTATAGGGGTAATTTTGACATGAACTGATTTAAAGGCAGCTGTTTGTGATTACTTCCTCACACTGGTTTTAGGAAGATAACATAACATATCACATTTTAACTACCTTGCCTTCAGAGTCGGTCAGATACTTGGTCGGAGAGAAATTGAGCCTTAGGAAAATTGGCACAGCAAGGACACCTTTAAGGTCTTTGTAAATGAAATAACAATAAAAGAATACTCTTCCAATGACCCTTCTTGCAGCAGCAGTGGTTTTCTCATTACTCTCTGCCGCAGTGTTATAATTGCAGTTGGAATTCTCTAGTCTGTAACTGAGATCTCAGTGCAGCTGCAGACACTTATGATGTCACCCATTAGGCAGCATCAGCGATTATCTGAATCATAATCAGCATATTGACTGACATGCTGTTCTGCTTACCGCAACCAAAATACAAGGCGACGTTTATCTTCCAGCTTTAACAATAAGCATGCATGACCCTAAAGAATACTTTTGTGTTGGTTTAAACTACGAGTTTTCTTCCTGACAGCTACATGATATCTAGTTGTTTGATTGGATTTGTAAATGCTGTGCATTTAATAAGAAGATAACAATGTGCACATTTTCAATGAGGTAAAAAACGAAATGAAAAAAACAAACAAACAAACCAATTATGATTGAACTGTCACCTTTAACTGGCTTTTCTGTTCCGTACCACATCATGGATTGTTATTGCTGTGTTACCTATTTGACAATGTGGGCAATAATCCTTACACTATCAGTGTACTAGAGCGGACATTTTGAAAAGAGCTTTGAAACAGACTTTATATTTTTCAGAACCCCGACACTTACTCTTTAAGGGAACTAATTTATTTGCTACAAGGAAAAGCATAATGCTGTCATTAACACCGAAACAAAAATGAATTTTATTCTCTAGAACTTTAAAAAATGGTACATAACAGAACTTTCTTTATTCATTTAAAAATGTTACTTGGAGAAAACACATTGAGATGACTGAACTTAATAGAGTGTCAAGGGCTATATTGCTAATGCATTTCCTATATCTTCTTTTCATTTAAAATGACAACATTAACAGACAGCAATTAAGTATATCACACAAAAAGCATTATATACCTCATTCGGTCACGATTTTTAAAAAACATTTATAGACATTTTTACATTTTACATGCATTATAAAATAGATACATAGATAGGAAACTTAACATGGTACAATTATACATGCAGTGACTGAAGGAGATGTAGTATTGTCACATATGAGAAATCAACCAATCACTGCTAAATATTTTTGAAAATTGCTGATTTATAAAAAATGAATACGTCTTGTGTCAAGGTGTCTGTTGTTATAACTAACTTCCAGCTGGGAATAAAATATGTCCATTAAAATGTATATATATATATATATATATATATATATATATATATATATATATATATATACTGAGTGTACAAAACATTAGGAACACCTTCCTAATATTGAGTTGAACCCCCTTTTGCCCTCAGAACAGTTTCAGTTTGTTGGGGCATGGACTCTACAAGGTGTTGAAAGCGTTCCACAGGGATGCTGGCCCATGTTGACTCCAATGCTTCCCACAGTTGTGTCAAGTTGGCTGGTAGTGGATCTCTACTCTGAATAGCTCGTTCTATCTCATCCCACAGATGTTCAATTGAATTGAGACTGGTCAGGCCACTGCAGTAAGCTGAATTCACTGTCATGTTCGTGGAACCATTCCTGGACAATCCTAGCCATGTGGCATGGGGCATTATCCTGCTGAAAAAATCCATTAGCAGATGGATACACTGCTGTCATGAAGGGATGCACCTGATTGGCAATGATGTTCAGATATCCTGTGGCATTCAAACATTGCTCCACTTTTATCAAGGGGCCCAATGTGTGCCATGAAAACACACCCCACACCATCACACCACCACCACCAGCCTGCAATGCATGTGGTTTTCTCCATACCCTAGTCGTCTCATCAGTGTGAAACAGCAGGAACCGGGATTCATCAGACCAGCCAATGTTTTTCCAGTGTTTTCGTTCCTTAGCCCACTGCAACTGCAGTTTCTTGTGTTTTTCTGAAAGAAGTGGAACTCTCTTAGGTCGTTGGCTGACATACCCCATTCATGTCAAGGTACGACAAGTTGTGCATTCTTTTATGGATCTTTCGGCACCAATGTTGTACTGGACTGTCAGTTGACTAACTGTAGCCCGTCTGTTGCTCTGCACAATTCGTGTCAGCCTCTTTTGACCTCTTTCATCAATGAGCCATTTTTGACCACTGGCCTGCCGTTGGCTGTTTGTCCTTTGGGTGGTGGACCATCCTTGATACACACAGGAAATTGTTGAGCTTGAAAAACCCAGCAGCATTGCAGTTCTTGACACACTCAAGCCGGCGCGCCTGGCACCTACTACCATACTATTATTATTATTATTATTATTATTTATTTCTTAGCAGACGCCCTTATCCAGGGCGACTTACAATTGTTACAAGATATCACATTATACATTATTTTATTTTTTTATTTTTATTTTTTTTTATTTTATTTTACATTATACAGATAATACCCCGTTCAAAGGCAATTAAATCTTTTGTCTTGCCCATTTACCCTCTGAATGGCACACATACACAATCCATGTCTCAATGGTGTCAAGGCTTAAAAATCCTTCTTTAACCTGTCTCCCCTTCATCTACACTGATTGAAGTGGATTTCCTACATCAATAAGGGATCATAGCTTTCACCTGGATTCACCTCATCAGTCTATTTCATGGAAAGAGCAGGTGTTCCTAATGTTTTGTACACTCAGTGTGTGTATATATATATATATATATATATATATATATATATATATATATATATATATATATATATATATATATATATATATGGCTTCTGTTTTTCGGGTTTTATTAATTGTATTTTTCGGTGCTTATTTTTTAGCTATTTTCGAGTTTTATGTAAATCGTTTTTTTTCGGGGCTTTCGTTTTTGACATACTGTATGAAATTAGTGTTTTCGGTTACTTTCCAAAATGCTTGAGCGTTTTTTTTTGTGTGTGTCAAAATATGTATAGTAACTCGACACTACTTGCACATTTAAATTGTACCTTCTTTCCTTTGCTGTCTTCCACAATGAAATCCCTATGGTCACAGGCACATTCTTGGGGTTTTTGTGTGTACGCATTTTTGTACATTTCGCCACAATTCTGTTTTAAATCCTCTGTATTTTAACTGTAATACAGCATTAACAAGCCTCCAGCCTGATTGTAATCTCGTTTTAAATCTCGCAAGCGGAGTCTCCAATAGAAATGTAGGAATGTGCTGTCACTCAGTAGTTGGGGCAGGTTTAAATTATTCAGAACTAATCAATGATAGATACAAGTCAGGAAGGCGGGGCATTGCCCTGCAGCAGAGGGAAAATGTATTTATTATTATTTTTGTAGTTGGTTTTATTTTTTTAAATGTGAAAAGGGTAAAATCAACGTGAATAGATTAACCACACGTTTTTACGGTGTTTTCTGGTGTTTATTGGCTATCCACCGATTTCATTTATTTTGTATCGGGGGTGTTTTATTGGGTTTTATCAGTTAAAACTGAAAATCAGAAGCCCTATATATATATATATATATATATATATATATATATATATATATATATATATATATATATATATATATATATACACACATATATATACACATAAAAAACTTCATCAGTCCAGTGCTATTGTGTTTTTCCCCCCTGTGAATCT
>NW_026707826.1:0-19818 GCF_902713425.1 Acipenser ruthenus
CTAATTGTTTTGAAATGTCTGGTCTCTTCTGTAGGCTAGCCTGGGTGGTAAAGTACAGCTCATGATAACCGGAGCGGCTCCCGTCTCTCCAACAGTTCTGAGTTTCCTCAGGGCTGCCCTGGGCTGCCAGGTGAGCTTTATTTGGCATTTGGCCATTGGAGTTTATAATTGGAACCACCGCTGATGCACACAGACTGCTTTTTGCAGTGGGAGGTCATGTCATGTGGTGTGTTACATTTCAGTAGTATTTAACTGTTGGCTCTTAAGTAATTTGGTTCCCATCCATAGAATCTGCACACAAGTCAGTACTGCCTGCTATTTGATTTACTGTATTACTGTAATTTACTGTTCAATAATTACTGTAATTTACTGTTCAATACAATGTTGTGTTTGTTAAAAAAAAAAAAACCTGACCAAGTTTAGCATTCATTCACTCATTCATTCATTTCTGCTTCCTTTGTTTCTGTTTAGTTTTATGAAGGCTACGGGCAGACTGAATGCACAGCTGGGTGTTCGATGACATTGCCTGGAGACTGGACAGCAGGTAAAATACACCAACATACTCTTTTCACTGATAAAGTAGACCCAGAAATACAGTATTTAGCAAGTATATGTCTTGCCTTGATTTTTGTTTCCTTTCTTTGTACATTTCAAGATTCGAAGATGTGTTACCGATGTTGCAGTGTCTTTATTTTCAAAAGCATCAGTCTTTATCAGAGTTCTGTTTTGATTTTCATAAAACCTTTTGGAAGGGTAGTGTTACTGTATGCTCAAACATGAAAATACAGCTGTTTGACTTAAACCCCTTTTTCACACTGGCACTCCTACCCGAGTGAGCGAGTAAAATGTAACATTTCCTTAGTCATGAGTACTTTCAATAAATCCTGTACATACTTCAACCCCTTCAACTCTAGATGTAAAAAATTATGTGCATGTCAGGCATCATATTTTGAAATAATTTAAATTGCTATTTTTACCCCCGATATTACTATAATATACAATTAGATAGAAAATAAGTGTATATATATATATATATATATATGAAACTACTGTAGTCGTCCCATCCCTAATAATATATATATATATATATATATAGATCTTTTTAAAATCTCAACACAGTTGCACACAAGTACGTACAATCCTCTTTCAAATCAACATGTTATGATTTTGAATATCTTCTTAGGGTCGGTATTCTTGTCATTGCTTGCGCCCCGGCACCTCTTTCTTTACAAATTAAGCACTGCGTGCATGTGTTAGGTCTTATCAGCGTTTCACATTGCACGAGAACGGTCTGTTGTTGCCATGAGAACAATCTGTTGATTGACAGGTTTGAAAGTTGTACTCGCACGATCTCTTTGGCTGTGTGAAAGGGTTATGACGGTATTACACCAGCATAGATTGCGTAATTTCATGCTGTGTGAAAGGGTATTTTACACACTCGTTAAAATGTTTGAGACGGCACAGTAGCTGCATTTCTGTGTGAAAATGGTAATAGTCTAATTAAAAAAGATGCTTTTGCCTGATAAGGGAGGTTTGGAACTTTCAGCAGGTCGGCCTGACCTTTTTATACCAGGAGCTCTCTTTTTCAGACCTTACACAGACTTATTCAAAAGGATACAAAATACAGGATCCTACAACATTAATATTAGCAATGTATGTCATTCTGTAGCATCCAATCCATATCTAATAAGTCAGCTGGTTCACAGCAAGATTTGAATTTGAAGCGGCTCTGCGAACACCACAGCAGGCCTGTGCATCCAGCGTTTTACATCACAGGTGTGGGCGACCAGGGTCTTTACTTGATACCTGCAAAAACTTAAACCTTGTTAGCTGGGCTCCCATCTCTGCATTTTCATTCCCATCATCAGTGGGCAAACTTCAAATAAATTTAAACGGTTTCTATCAAAGAGCCATACATCTCTGCCGCATACACCTTTCACTCAAAAAAGGTACTCGCATCTTGTACAAGGGAAGACGGGTTTTAGGGTCACTCTGTGACAATAATAACTTTTTATTTATGAATATAGACTAACACAAACATCATACACACAAAAAAATAAAACATTCTTTAAAAAAAAAAAAAAAAAAATTGTAAATTAACAATAAACTATTTATTTGTAAACGGTATAATGAATACAAATAGTTTTTAAACAGTAAAACATACAAATGCAAGATTTGCGATGAATAAAAACAATTCTGTAAACAATAACATGCACATTATTACTATATGACGCATCCTCACTTGTTTGTTGGTGAGAGTGCACAGAGGAATGTGAACACCTTGAAAGCACGCAGAGGTGGATGGCGGGGTGTATACTGTGGTGCAAAATCAAAGGATGGTCTCCACATCTTCATCATCGTCTTTCATAAAATAAAAACATATTTCAAAGTTAATGTTTTCAAAATCCCTGATCATGCATCTCTTCTTTACTTTTGGTGTCTGAATCAATCTTATATGTTAACGTATTTTGTTATTTCAATATAAAATAAAAGTAAACAAGTAATACTGAAAATAAACTGTACCAAAATTAAAGTAAATGTCCTGAAGTAGTTAATGATAACTTATGGGGTATGCATTAACTACAGCCTTGCATTTTAACTGTAATGGTCCTTGTAAAACTTGGTCTGGCAATAAAAAACAAAAACAACAATTATTCTTATTTGCTTTATTGAATACAAACAATATAGCTGTGAAGCAAAAATACAAACAGAACTTTTTTTTTTATTATTCCAACGCTGCAGATGGAATATACTAAGAAAAGGCCTGCATGCACATAGTATATATTTCTAATATAAAAATTAAAAAAAAACCTGTACTGATACTGCACTAATGCAAATAAAGAAACGGTAATATTGCATTTCTTATTGGACGCCTTGCAATAGCAATATAAAGCATGCCGAATAACACAGAATATTGTATTTCTTATCTAGATTTGCCTCCCAAAAATGGCTTTGACAGATAGGTAAATTGGTTGGTTAGGTTGAGAGGGACTAAGACAGCGCTGAACAATCCTGTTGCTTATTCACCCATCACAAACAAGCATTGCAAGTAAATGAAAACCCAAACGTATTGGTCACGACCATTGAGATGCCGAGACCCAACGAAGTACATCAAGCTTGATAACATGCAAACTCAAGACGTACTGCAGAATTGCTATGCATACGCATTTAATTTAGACATCATACGTAATTCGTATTTTTTCAATGCATAAAACACCGATGTTGCAGTGTCTTTATTTTCAAAAGCATCAGTCTTTATCAGAGTTCTGTTTTGATTTTCATAAAACCTTTTGGAAGGGTAGTGTTACTGTATGCTCAAACATGAAAATACAGCTGTTTGACTGACTTAAGCCCCTTTTTCACACTGGCACTCCTACCCGAGTGAGCGAGTAAAATGTAACATTTCCTTAGTCATGAGTACTTTCAATAAATCCTGTACATACTTCAACCCCTTCAACTCTAGATGTAAAAATTATGTGCATGTCAGGCATCAGATTTTGAAATAATTTAAATTGCTATTTTTACCCCCGATATTACTATAATATACAATTAGATAGAAAATAAAAGTGTATATATATATATATATATATATATATATATATATATATATATATATGAAACTACTGTAGTCGTCCCATCCCTAATAATATATATATATATATATATATATATATATATATATATATATATATACACACACATATATATATATATATATATATATATATATATATATATATATATATATATATATATATATATATATACACACACACATATATATATATATATATATATATATATATATATACATACATATATCTACATACATATATATATAGATCTTTTTAAAATCTCAACACAGTTGCACACAAGTACGTACAATCCTCTTTCAAATCAACATGTTATGATTTTGAATATCTTCTTAGGGTCGGTATTCTTGTCATTGCTTGCGCCCCGGCACCTCTTTCTTTACAAATTAAGCACTGCGTGCTTGTGTTAGGTCTTATCAGCGTTTCACATTGCACGAGAACGGTCTGTTGTTGCCATGAGAACAATCTGTTGATTGACAGGTTTGAAAGTTGTACTCGCACGATCTCTTTGGCTGTGTGAAAGGGTTATGACGGTATTACACCAGCATAGATTGCGTAATTTCATGCTGTGTGAAAGGGTATTTTACACACTCGTTAAAATGTTTGAGACGGCACAGTAGCTGCATTTCTGTGTGAAAATGGTAATAGTCTAATTAAAAAAGATGCTTTTGCCTGATAAGGGAGGTTTGGAACTTTCAGCAGGTCGGCCTGACCTTTTTATACCAGGAGCTCTCTTTTTCAGACCTTACACAGACTTATTCAAAAGGATACAAAACACAGGATCCTACAACATTAATATTAGCAATGTATGTCATTCTGTAGCATCCAATCCATATCTAATAAGTCAGCTGGTTCACAGCAAGATTTGAATTTGAAGCGGCTCTGCAAACACCACCACAGGCCTGTGCATCCAGCGTTTTACATCACAGGTGTGGGCGACCAGGGCCTTTACTTGATACCTGCAAAAACTTAAACCTTGTTAGCTGGGCTCCCATCTCTACATTCCCATTCCCATCATCAGTGGCCAAACTTCAAATAAATTTAAACGGTTTCTATCAAAGAGCCATACATCTCTGCCGCATACACCTTTCACTCAAAAAAGGTACTTGCATCTTGTACAAGGGAAGACGGGTTTTAGGGTCACTCTGTGACAATAATAACTTTTTATTTATGAATAATACAAAATGTTTATTTTTGAATAGACTAACACAAACATCATACACACAAAAAAATAAAACATTTAAAAAAAAAAAAAAATTGTAAATTAACAATAAACTATATATTTTTAAACCGTATAATGAATACAAATAGTTTATAAACAGTAAAACATACATATGCAAGATTTGCGATGAATAAAAACAATTTTGTAAACAATAACATGCACATTATTACTATATGACGCATCCTCACTTGTTTGTTGGTGAGAGTGCACAGAGGAATGTGAACACCTTGAAAGCACGCAGAGATGGATGGCGGGGTGTATACTGTGGTGCAAAATCAAAGGATGGTCTCAGATCCACATCTTCATCATCGTCTTTCATAAAATAAAAACATATTTCAAAGTTAATGTTTTCAAAATCCCTGATCATGCATCAAACTCTTCTTTACTTTTGGTGTCTGAATCAATCTTATATGTTAACGTATTGTTATTTCAATATAAAATAAAAATAAACAAGTAATACTGAAAATAAACTGTACCAAAATTAAAGTAAATGTCCTGAAGTAGTTAATGATAACTTATGGGGTATGCATTAACTACAGCCTTGCATTTTAACTGTAATGGTACTTGTAAAACTTGGTCTGGCAATAAAAAACAAAAACAACAATTATTCTTATTTGCTTTATTGAATACAAACAATATAGCTGTGAAGCAAATAAATACAAACAGAACTTTTTTTTTTATTATTCCAACGCTGCAGATGGAATATACTAAAGAAAAGACCTGCATGCACATACTATATATCTCTAATATAAAAATAAAAAAAAAACCTGTACTGATACTGCACTAATGCAAATAAAGAAACGGTAATATTGCATTTCTTATTGGACTTGCCTTGCAATAGCAATATAAAGCATGCCGAATAACACGGAATATTGTATTTTTTCCAAAAATCCTTCCAAAAATGGCTTTGACAGATATGTAAATTGGTTGGTTAGGTTGAGAGGGACTAAGACAGCGCTGAACAATCCTGTTGCTTATTCACCCATCACAAACAAGCATTGCAAGTAAATGAAAACCCAAACGTATTGGTCACGACCATTGAGATGCCGAGACCCAACAAAGTACATCAAGCTTGATAACATGCAAACTCAAGACGTACTGCAGAATTGCTATGCATACGCATTTAATTTAGACATCATACGTAATTCATATTTTTTCAAAGCATAAAACACCCAGTACGCTTCTTATCTGATGCGCTGATGGTAATGATAATGTATTATTCTGTGCTAATTAAGACCTTGCCTGTTTATCGTCACTCTGATCCATACAAGCGCCTGTTGGTCTGCACTGCACAGAAAAAAAAAACATGGGGCAGGAGGGCAACTCTGCTTTTACAGCACTGCACTCTCAGTTAAACTGCTACACCTGATTTTCCAGGTCATGTTGGACCACCATTGCCATGTTGTACTGTCAAGCTGGTTGATGTGACGGAAATGAATTACTTTGCTTCTAAAGGGGAGGGAGAGGTGAGTAGAAACAACAGATTTTCCTTAACGTTAAAACGAGTACGGTGACCATAATCTAGTGGGCCTGTATGCAGATTCGTTCAATGTGCTTATGCAAATAATGTACATACAGGTCTATCTGCAAACACAATAGAATTTGCAATAAAGCTTTTTTTTCTTGCATAGGTGTGCTTATATTCGCTATGACGTGGTAGCGTATGTGACTGAAAAGCTGTCCAGTTTTCTCTTAAAGCTGTTATGTTGTTATGGTTGTCAATAGGCAGAAAAAAGAGGCAAGGGATGAACTACCATCAGCTAAACTTCATTACAAAGTAAATTTTTGAAGTCTACTCATTTACTAACCTCTGTGCCCCCTACAGGCACTAGTCACAGGTGATTTATAACCACTATGCTACACTATTGGAACAGATGCAGTACCCCGGCTTGGAGTGTGGTATTGTGTTCCCTGTTTTTACCCTTGCTTACTAAATATCTTGGTATACCTGAATTGATTATTAATCCCGCTACAAATACTTGCTTATGTTGTTTTTTACATGCAGTCTGTCTCGCAGTGTAGTGGTATAACAAATATAATTTATTTACTGAAAGTACAACATGTATTTATGGGACGTTTCTATTGTCCATTGTCCCAAAAGTTGATTGGTACAACATTCGATGTGGCTGAAAACCAAACATTTAAGATAATGCAATATGTCCTTTTATATATCATCATTTTGGGTTTTCACTTAATGCAGCGTTGGAATGTTGTTTTATAGGTTTGTGTGAAAGGGGCAAATGTATTTAAAGGCTACCTGAGGGACCCTGAAAAAACGACCGAAGCTCTTGATGAAGATGGTTGGCTGCACACAGGAGACATTGGGAAATGGTTACCGGTAAGGTGACTGCATTGTTCATTTGTATATATATATGTTAAGTCATACAATGTTTTTTGTGTAATATATGCAATGATTTTATTGAGCAATCCATCTCTTTAGGAATGATGAAGTGGTGGTGCTTTTTATACAAAAAAGCTAATACTATTTATATATATATATATATATATATATATATATACACATACAGGTAGTGGACAAAAAAATGGAAACACCAATGTAACGTCACTAAGTAGGGCGTTGGGCCACTATGGTATCCCGCTCTGTGGAGTTCTCGGCGGATCGTTTTTGATGAAACTGGCTGCTCGCGCACCAGGTTGAAATTTGCAGTCAAAGTGTTTACTAATTGCACAAATAATAAAATACATTTAAAAAACACAAATACACAAATGTGTGCAGAGTGATGATTTCAATGTAGTCAGCCTCGTTCAATAAAAACAAATAGAAAATGTTAGCATGTAGTTCTAAACATGGAGACATCATAACTAGCGATGGTCAAAGTGTTTCTGTAAAGTGTCACACTATATCCTTCAGACGCGCACTTCTTGTAGCGTGTAGTATGTGTGTGTTACGTCACATAAATCATGGTGGTGGAGAAAGAGTATGGACTTTCTAACCTGCGTGGAAACCCGGCCAGTGTTATTAAAGGCACAGTATCCATTAGGTTTGATTTATGTATTTTGTCAGTGTCATTTGACAGTGTCCAGTAAGTTTCAAGGCTGTAACGTCAGGACGCCACAGTAACCCACAGGACGCCACAGTGGTATCTCAGGAGGTAGCAGCTCAGCTGCAAAAAACGGCTATTCATGTGATAGACCCCCTCCAGCTGGAGGAAGGGTTCTACTCCAGGTACTTCCTAGTGCCCAAGTGGAATGGTGGCCTCAGACAGGTCAACCTGTATCTGAGCCGAAGGAGGTTCAAAATGTTGATGACGCAACAGCTGTTGCAGTCAATCAGGCAAGGCGACGTTCACCATTCACCGTTCATCCCCATAAAATCAGCGCACAGGAAGTACCTGTGGTTCGCTTTTCAAGGAACAGCGTAAGAGTTCCGTGTCTTGCCATTTGGCCTCTCTCTAGCTCCCTGTGCCTTCTCGAAGTGCATGGAAGCTATCCTGGCTCCATTGAGAGTCAAAGGCATCAGAGTTTTCAATTATCTGGAAGACTGACTCATTTGTCCCCAGCCTCCAGCACAGGCAGAGGCCCACACGGAACTTGTCACTGGACGACAGAGTGCAGAGAGCAGCCGTCTGTTTAGAGCTCTTTCAGCTCAAAAGAGACTTCTGGGCTTGATGGCAGCAGCTTCCAAGACCCTTCCATTGGGTCTCCTGCACATGTGCCCTCTGCAGGCCTGGTTCAACAACAGGGTTTTTCAGCCTGCATTGAACCACGACCGCCTATTGCCAGTGTCTCATCACTGTCTAATGGCACTCTCTCAGTTATAACAGCTTGCCCATCTACGCCTCGGAGTAGGGAAGGGAGCTTGTCACCACTCGGCTGGGACACTGTGTGGAAAGTGTGTGGAACCCCCCTTGACAGGGTCTCCACATCATTGTCTTGGAGCTGCAGGCAGTTTACCTGGCCTTGCAGAATTTTTGCAGGAGGTTCGAGAGAAACATGTGCTTGTCCGTACAGACAGTACAACAGTGGTGGCTTACATCAACCACCAGGGCGGCCTCAGGTCACCCAGTCTCCATCGCGTGGCCCACAAGCTTTTACTCTGGGCACACGAGAACCTCCTCTCACTGCAGGGTGACAAACTGGCGGTGGACCTCCTCTCAAGGAGAGTTTCCAGCGTTTTAGAGTGGAGGCTTTACCCCGAGGTGGTGAGCCTCATTTGGGAGAGGTTCGGCAGAGCAGATCTTTTTGCCTCCCAGGAATCAACCCACTGTCCCGTCTGGTTCTCCATAATAGGCGACGGGGACCTGCTGACGGTATATGCCTTCCCACCACTCGCCCTGCTCCCGCTGTGTGTGGAGAAAATCAGGCAGGACAGGGCCAGGTGCTCCAAGTAGCCCTTTATTGGCCCAGTCAAGCCTGATGCAGCTCCTGACGGCCAGCCGTGGAGACTACCCAAGCGCCACAACCTGCTCAGTCATGCACGGGGGACTTTATGGCATCCTGACCCATCGAGCCTGCATCTCTGGCCCCTGAACGACTGCATTTGAGCCGTCTGGGTCTCTCCAATAGGGTTATTGACACCCTACAAAATGCCAGAGTAGCGTCCACGCGTTCCCAGTACGGGTACAAGTGGAGCGTCTTTCAGACGTGGTGCCTGCCTTGTGGGTTTGACCCCACTACCTGTCCCATGGTAGATATACTGCAGTTTTTGCAGGACCTTTTTGAGAAGGGGAAATCCCCCTCCACGTTTAAAGATCTATCTGGTAGGCATTTCAGCTCACTTCCTGGCAGGACAATTTTTGAAAAGGGCTCAGCAGCTTCGGCCGCCTATGAAGGAACATTATTCCTCACTGGAGGTTAAACATGGTGCTTAATGCACTCATAAAGCCTCCATTTAAGGCCATGCATTCAGCTGAGCTGAAATATTTATCGCTCAAAGCAGCTTTCTTGCTTGCTATCACCTCTGCAAAGCAGGCGAGTGAGATGCAGGCATTCTCCATTGCAAAAGCCTGCTTAATTTTTACCAGGACAAAGGTTACGCTCCGTACCAACCCTGCCTTTTTGCCAAAGATGATCTTGGCATTTCATGTCAACCAGTCTGTGGAATGGGAGGCTTTCCATCCACCTCCTTTCCAGTCTGGCAGGGAGCGATGGCTCCATATGCTCTGCCCAGTGTGGGCCCTGGCATACTACGCTGACAGGCCAAAAAGCTGGAGGCAGTCCAAACAATTTGTCTGTTATGGGGCTGTCCCATGGTCAAGCCCTGTCTAAGCAGTGGTTGTCCAAGTGGATAGCAGACACAGTCAGGACTGCCTATGAGCGAGCCAGCTTACCCCCTCCAGAAAAGCTCACTGCCCATTCCACCAGGGGCATGGCAACTTCATGGGCTTTGTTCCAGGGTGCATCTGTCAAGGACATATGCAACGCAGCAGTGTGGGCTACTCCTCATACCTTTACTAGGTTCTACAGATTGAATGTTGTGGATCCTCAAAACCCTGGCTTTGGAACTAGAGTGTTAAGGGTGGCTTCCCAGTCGACCCTTACAACACAGGCATAGAGGTGAGTTTCTTCTTCCATTTTTTAAATCTAGCTACTCGTTACTGCAGTTCCACATGGTGACACACAAGGCAGGCTCTCTGCTTAGCCTTGTAGCATTCCAGTCGTTCTGCAATATTGCCCTTGCGACGGCTTTGGTACCCATTCGGTAATGGTCACATTTCGTACTTGAAAGGGAACGTTAGGTTATCCTCATAACCCTGGTTCCCTGAAATAGAAATGTAACCATTAATCTTCAAGGTCGCTGCGTCCATGATTGCGGCAGGCTTGAAGGAACAATGACGCGTACATCTGTGAGCGCATTGCTTTTGTGCCCTTGGGGTGGGCCATGACTGCATCACAGGCTCTGCAAGCAGCGTTGTTATATCGTGTTCAGGTTTCAGGGTCTTTAGGAGGTAAGTACCTATACGGTAATGGTTACATTTCTATTTCAGGGAACCAGGGTTATGATAATAACCTAACGTGTTCTCTCTTTCCACACAGAATGGCACTCTGAAGATCATTGACAGAAAGAAGCATATCTTCAAACTGGCCCAGGGAGAATACATTGCACCAGAGAAAATTGAAAACATTTACATTCGGAGTGATCCTGTCGCTCAGGTGTTTGTCCATGGAGACAGTCTGCAGGTGAGGATCACTATACCTGCTGTCAATAAAGCATAATCACTGTAAAACATGTTTACAGTGTATCCTGTAGTACTGCATTAAGTCACTACATTGGAACTTCTCTCTCTTTTGTATCAGGGACAAATGCCCCTTTCTACTAAGTGATCACTTACATAGGTTAAAAAAAAAAAAAAAAAAGTTACTACATATCGCCTAGATAGGTTTACAGCATGTCCTCCCTTAAGTATTTTTTATACATGGATATATCCTGCTTTCCACATGTTCAGGACTGCTCTGTGATTAGTCAGGTGCTTGCACTATTCAGCCCAACCATTAACTTAATTGGATTTACCGTTGTTCAGATACTGCCAAGAAGTTGCATTGCAATGGCCAAACATGGAACTGGAGAAATTAGCTTGAAGTTATGTACATTGCATAGAATACAAAGATGTTTATGTGAATGATTTGATGGGTCTGTTGTGCTTGTTTCAGGCATGCCTTGTGGCAATCACAGTGCCAGATCCTGAGGTTTTGCCCAGCTGGGCTAAGAAGAGAGGGCATGAAGGCTCATTTAAAGAGCTGTGTAATAACAAGGTGAGTGTTTTTTGTTTTTTTGTTTTATTTATTTGTTGTCAGTCACATAGTGTGAGCATCCATATGTATGTGTCACAGAACTGCTTATACAAGTGTGAGGAATTATGGCTGGGGCACTATTAAGAATTATTGAGCATCAGAATCCAGGGTTATCGGGAGATGCTGTCTTTATCAAATGTATGTACTTTTCTCAAAAGCTTTCTTGTTGTATTTTTATTATTTATTGTCTATCCTATTTTCCTCATTGATCGATGAAATGTGATTTTAATGTAATCATTTTTTAAAGATTTTGCTTGTCAAAATTGAGTACTTGATGTCTGTTGTGAAGGAGTCTCTTACACTGCCTAGTAAAGACAATAATATGAAATTTACCTTTTATAGGAAGTGAAGAATGCTATCTTGGAAGACATGGTGAAACTGGGAAAGGAAGCCGGTTTGAAATCATTTGAACAGGTGAGGTGTCATTGACCAGTTTTCCTTGCAAGCCAAGTTCTTGGTCCATCCCAATTTTAATATGTGGTACCCATTCAAAGCTTACTTCTATGAACAGGCTTCTCTTGAATGCTAGACAGGGACTTGCAAGCTACAGTCTCCTGTACTGCAACCTAGTGCTTTTATTGAGTTACTCATATCCTAAAGACATGACATTATTGTCCTTTTTGTGTTGCTTCATACAATGGTGGCATTGTAAATGCAATCTTTTTCCTCTTGCCCTGGTACTAGTAACATTGTTCTTCCAGCACATTTCCTACTATCCCACCCACTTAACCATCTGAAAAAAAGTAACATTGATTATTACTGTACTTCAGATTCCCATACATATAGGAATATCATTTTTTAAAACTGTTTAAACATAGAACTGAACTTTAACCTAAATGGTTTTCTGAGACTGGTTTCTTATCAACTTATGATATATTCATGATATTAATTGTTTTAGTTTTATTTTTTTTCAAGACTTTTTTCCATATATCCCATGTCTGACCAGTGTGTGTGTTTTTTTTCAAATAGATTAAAGATATAGCACTTCATCCAGAGATGTTCTCCATTCAGAACGGCCTGCTAACTCCAACACTGAAGGCAAAAAGAGGGGATCTGAGAAACTACTTTCGGGAACAGATTGATGGTTTGTACTCCAACATCAAGATGTAACCGGCTGGATTCAATGGAAGAGCAGCAGAAAAAGCCAGGAAGAGGCTTCACATCGACCATCGGTCAACCAGGAAAATGAACAAAAAAAAAACCAACTTAAACAATGTTTTAAAAAATATTAGCCCTGCCCACAAGACTGGATTGGTATGGTATAGGAATTAATTTAACAATAGGACCAGAAAAGGAAAGCTGCCTTATCAGTTTATTGTTTATACTTCAAGCCTTACCCTGTCAACGACGTTATGTGTTTAAAATACTGGTATTTTAGTTGGTATATGGGTTTATCAACAGTAACAAGCATTGCAAAATGTTACACTCCATCCAGATCAACTGAAGTTGAATATTTCATGTATTTGGTTGTCAGTCACTGCCCATTGTTACCAGATTATTTTTAGTAATGGGCTAGATTCTCAAAGATATTACTCCAAATTGTAATTTGTGGAATTATCTGAAAGAATAAAAAAATACCATTGCAATTCTAAAATGAATTCCAAGTCCCCAAGTTAAAAGTTTTTAGTTAAATCTGGTTTGAGTGTGTTTCTCCTTTTTGAAAAAAAAACATGCTATTATTATTATTATTATTTGTTTATTTAGTAGGCGCCTTTATCCAAGGCGACTTACAGAGACTAGGGTGTGTGAACTATGCATCAGCTGCAGAGTCACTTACAACTACGTCTCACCTGAAAGACGGAGCACAAGGAGGTTAAGTGACTTACTCAGGGTCACACAATGAGTCAGTGGCTGAGGTGGGATTTGAACCGGGGACCTCCTGGTTATAAGCCCTTTTCTTTAACCACTGGACCACACAGCCTCCTTAATGATGATTTGGAGTAAATAGCTTTAAGAATTTAGCTCATGAGCTCAATTTTCTTTTAAAAATACAAGATTATAGTGACCTATGGAGTGTAACATTTATTTTTTATATCACTTGTACATGTTTGTGAAGGGATGGGTTCTGAGGAATATGAGACACTGCAGTGACCTTTTAAATGTAATTTGAATGCCATGTCTGATCCTTGATTCATTGTAAATATATATTGAAATGTGATTTTTGTACTTTTATTCTGTATGCTAATTTAGAATATTTTATGACACCTGGAAGTGTAAGTTATGTAACTGTGGAGGAGAAGAAAATGATACCATCAAGGCATTCCCTATGTTATAAAATATGATATATGTTATTATAAAATATATATATTTATATATTATAAAAATATATGTATAAAATATTTTGGACCTGTTGAACAGCAAGGGAAATGCTCCAACATGTCTGATGCAATATACAATGGAATTTACTAGTCCGCTTGTGTTGTTTTAGTGACGGAATTAATAAATAATAATAATAATAATAATATTTATATATATATATATATATATATATATATATATATATATATATATATATATATATATATATATATATATATATATAAATGAATTACAATCCATCTTGCACTGGGATAAATCATTTACAGTTGGTCCCATTAATGTCATAAAAAAGCACAGCTGCTGATTAATTAATTTGTTAAATGAAGATTTAATGCTAAAATGTGACGAAAGACAAAACTGTAATTTATGTCCTATTTCGTTTCCAAATGGTTGCTTTAATGTATTGTCTTTGTGTTATGTGTTATAGAAATAACTGCCAACCTACCAAATAAACATTATTTTTGGTGTGTATTTCTGTTTTCTCTTTCATCAATCCTGTTTTTAAAATTTAATTCAGTGTCATTTTATCCTGTAAAAGGCATCTGGTTCTGTAGCTTAAAAGCACATATTTTTTCCACTGAATTCTACTTCATAAAGTATACAATGCTTACAGATTCTATACTATTTACAATTTGAAGCAATTCAGTGCTCAAAAAAAGTGGAATGCATTCTGAAGCAGGCATGGTTGACCTGAAGGTGACTGGTAGTTGAAAACTTAAAGGAAAATATAATACATTGCTGCTGTTCGTCGGTACAGAGGAGTAACGAATTGCGTAATCTGAATTGATGTGTTGTTAATTGGAGACCACTGGAACACTGTTACAAGACACAAGCAACAAATTAATAACAAATGACTGCTGCTTGTAGTGATTAAACCAGTAAAGTCAGCCAGAGCTATCTGTGCATGGCACGGGGACAGGGTGCAGCCATGCAGTATTGATTACAAACATGGCTGTCAGACTAGCATTTAAATGGATGTTTCAATTCTGTACGCTGTGTTCACTACACCTGAATAATCAGGCCACTGCATATGAGCAAGGCAGTGACATCATGACTTCCAGATCGATCTAGCAAAACCAGGAACTCGCTGGCTGCTACTGATTTATTTGTAGTAACAAGCATTGCAAAGTGTTTACACTCCATCCAGATCAACTAAAATGTAATATTTCTTATATCTGGTTGTGAATCACTGCCATTGCTACCAGACTGTATTTTAAGACTCATTTTTCATTTAAAAAAATACACACTAACGGAGTGCAAACAATTGTTGTAACACTGCCGTTTGTAGGTGGTTGTAAATGGTTTGTTTTTTCTAGGGAAAATATGATGTTCCAGAGACCTGTTGCACAGTTAGCACGCAGTAAGTAAAGTATAACCCCATACTGCTGAAAGTTGTAACATAAGTGTATAAAAATGGCGATTAAAGAAGGGTAACGCTAGTTTATATAACCTGTACTAATGACGCGGATGCGCTGGGCTGTATTACTGTCAGAGACGTTTGGTTGGATAGAATTTACAATAACAACTGCAATTTGGATTATATAGCACTTTACCATGTCAAGGCATCTTTAATGCATGCTAAATAATGTTAAATACCAAGTTTCGTGACAATTGGATTAGAGGTTCCCCCGATATAAGTGTGACATGTACGTACTAGCGATAGCATCCCCATCGGGAGATTTTACATGCCAACAGAAGTTAATGTGGGTTTGATTATGAAATCTTCGTTGCTGTATGACTTCTCTTTGTAGATTAATGTTGTTGCACTCCTGTCCGGCAGGTGGTGGTAGATTTTCTGAACAGTTCACAAAATACATCTCGGGTAAAGAAGAACAGTCCATTTTTACATGTGGGGGGAACTGTAACTATAGTACGTTAATACAATTTTATAGTAGGTTAATACACGATTGCACTATTATTTATACTGCAGTGAACATTTTGATTACACTGTTATTTGTTCGTTTGATTATACTATGTTCATATCGTATTGAATTTTTTTTTTTTTTTTTTGCCGACCACCCTACCCCACCCCTTGTTTTGCCCACCCGGTGGTTCATGCAAGTTCCAATTTCTAGCGGGAGAAAAAAGGAAAACAAACAGAAGTACTGTCTGTAAGTACAGCTTTTGTTATATTGGAATTGTCAATTACATACAGATTTAGTGAATACCAGAAGAGGTTAAATATAGTGGATGATGTAAAATGATGAGAATTACCTATGGAAAGCTTTATGTTTTGTTCATGAGATGTGGATAGTTAAAACTAAACGTACAGTATGGTACAGCAGTTCAGCGTAGCATGAAACCGGCAAATGTTTATTATTATTATTATTATTATTATTATTATTATTATTATTATTATTATTATTATTATTATTAATAATAATAATAATAATAATAATAATAAAACGTGCATAATAAACATCTGCCCATTTTACACTAGGCCGAATTGGAATACCATACGGTACGTTTAGTTTCAACTACACTCACATAATTATACTCCGTCTATCTGGAACAGGGAAACGGTGTTATGGTGTTGTACTTGGCTACAGTATTTCATAGTTAAGAAAACTGTTTAGAAAAAAAAAAAAAAAAAAAATAAATAAAAGTTAAAGGATCCTGAAGCTAAAGGCCCTATTCAACGTCAATTAGGCATCAAAATAAAAATCTCCACACCCACATTTTTTGTATGGTTTTCGTGAAAAAAAGCTTTTTCCTAGCTAAAATTAACTGAATTAGACATGTAAAGGTACACCTTTCGATTGTATGAACCAAGGCTTTCTCTGTAGACATACGGTTTCAATAACCTTTCTTACCTTTGTTCCAGGCTGGGTTCCTGTCAAACACAAAATGAGGTATTGTGTATCATTAATGATTTACTACATAATACGCTGCATAACCCATTTGTGAACAATAAAATCAGTTTATATACAAGGACATTCAATACAGTTTTGTAACATTTTATTAACATTTATTTGGCCAATTATGTTGACAGAGATTGACAACAATCATATTGTCATGGCAGTGATTTTTTTTTTTGTATTATTATAATTATTATTATTTTTTTATTCGTATACCTTCAGCTTGATCAGCAAAGAGAATGCAAATGTTGGAGTATGCCATATTTGCCCTGGCACTGTTAGCCATTATAAATTGTTGGATTACAAGGTTTGCTGCCCTCGCTAATTATTTATTTAACAAGCTTCTACATGGAAAATGACAATTTTTTCCCTTTTTTTCTTAACAATGCCAGCAAAACACTCAGACAATTAATTGGCTTTTTTATTGTTGAAACAGCGCCGTTAAAAAAAAAGTTGGATATGGAAAAATCCCTAGAAACATTCAAAATGAATTTGAAGTAAGTTTATGCCTTTTTTTCCCCACTAAATTTAAATCATATACTTAAAATTACATTTGCAACAATAAAATATATACATAGTACAACCCTATTCAGTATTTTTAACACATATCTCTTGGTTGTCTCCAGTGGGTTCCAAAAAATATACAGTTATACATCCTCATGTTTTGCTTAAACTGTTTAAATAACATCCCTGTAATTGTGCTTTTCATTGTTAACATCCTGATAACTGTTTACACTTATAACTTTAAAGCCTGCAGGAAGTGATTTAGAGGACAAAAAAAAAAGCATAACAGCAAGTGCTCTGGCTTTTCTCTTCTGTACCACATCATGGATGGTTATTGCTGTGTTATGTGTTTGACAATGTGGGCAATAATCCTTACACTATCAGTGCACTAGAGCGGACATTTTGAAAAGAGCTTTGAAACAGGCTTTAAAGTTATAAGTGTAAAAAGTTGTCAGGATGTTAACAATGAAAAGAAAAATTACAGGTATGTTATTTAAACAGTTGTAGCAACACGTGGGGACGTGTAATGCTATATTTTTTGGAACCCCGCTACTTACTCTTTAAGTGCTACTGTGTAAAGTAACAATAAACAACAGACTAAAAAATAGAACGTATGCTTTTAATGTACAGCACTGGAAAGTATTCTTTTTTATTTAAAAGATGTGAAATGTTGCTAAAGATCTTGATCGCATGTGTTTAATTACACATTTATGGCAAAAACAGAGCATACAATTTGTTTGAATCATGTTAGCTGTATTCTCATACTTTGTTATCTCCACGCTATTCAAACTGTGTCTTGTATTACACTTTTGCATGTCCATCTTTGTATATTTTGTAGTCAGACACAAGGAATGACATATATTATGAAATTGCACCCACACAGAAGTTCTCGGAGACTCCACCTCGTGTGACTGATATCTCATCAATTACGAAGAGTAGCTTATTGGAGGAGGAAGATAGTAATCTTTATGGTTAGTATCAATCTCTGTTCTTTTGTTTTAGAACTGTTTGTAGCGCAGGGTGAGCCACGCAACCATCGTTCAAATCCCATCTGTACCAATTAGCTGATCTTGCCTGGGGAGCTAGACCAGGATTTGCACCACCTTTGCATGGCTCAGCCTAAACTCCAAATGGCAGTGTTTTTAAGGTCAGCTACAAATAAACTCCTGTATCCCTTTTGTTACATTATTCTCTAGATAACCCTCTCCACAGCACTGCACTGGAGGACGAGAATGGTACACAGAAGAAACATGAAACAGTGTCTCACAATAAGCCTAAGAAAAATAAAGCAGTGTCTATGAAAAACAAGGGAGTTACTAGCAAGACAATGAGACCTGTGGCAAAGACACAAAAAACAACCTCACGGTAAACTAGAAAATGATTTGTTCCCATACCACTCTAATTAAAATCATAATGGATTTGAATGCCATGAAGTCAGTATGTGACTTTGTTGCTGCACCATACAAACATCAGCCCGAGGAAAATAATTCAGACTTTTTTAGTTATAGCTATAGTTTCTAAATTTTCTAAGTCGTGAGTAATAAACTAAACAAGCCGATTTGTTATATCTGTAAGTGGGTGTGGCAATGCGCCCCGCCCCTGTGTGCATTTGTGTGTTATGTGTTGTATGTTGCGTGTGTTAATGTTGGTGTATAGTCATTGGTACACGGGATATAAACGGGTCTGTGTTTCACGTGTATTAATTCTGTGCAACCCCGTGCTCACATATTACATTTAACCAGCACGTGAAGTGATTTGTGCCCTCCTCGTGCCTAAATACAAATCTACACTTTTAAATACATGTGAAACACAGACCCGTTTATATCCCGTGTACCAATGACTATACACCAACATTAACACACGCAACATACAACACATAACACACAAATGCACACAGGGGTGGGGCGCATTGCCACAGGGCTTATGAACAGTTATGTTTTCATCTTCATTCATTGGTAATTTTGAGAGTTGATTTCTGGGGTCGTATCCATGAGTAACACTTTGTGCAAACTTTGCACGTTTCTAATTATTCGTCCTGGAAGATAAAAAAAAAAAGTAGTTTCATCATGATTGAACTTGAATTTTCCCAAAGAGAATATGATTGCTACAACAGTGTAATAAGTTCAAGAAAACATGAACAATTCCAGTATTGTACACGATGTACTACTGTACTTATAAGGCAGAAATGTTGAATGTGTGCTCATATAATAGTATTGACTACGGCTGCAACGATGAATACTTTTTGACCTTCGAAGGTTCGGTACAAATTACCAAAGGAAGGCGACGTCACCATAGCTACTTGTTTCTGATTGAAAATCCTATTATTTTACGGGTAATCCATATAAATGGAATAAAACATTAACGTGTAGTCTAAAATACGTTATATAGAACACTAATCCTGTTTTTATAATTTAAATAAAAATAAAAATGTACGTTGTTTATTTACACGTAATTGAAGATGTTTGCGATACATACAGTAAGCTTGCATTGCACTGCAGCGGACGTAGGTAAAACAAAGCTTTATTTAACAGTCACCGTTCCAAGCAGGTTATCAGTCACATTATCCTAC
>NW_026707827.1:0-19807 GCF_902713425.1 Acipenser ruthenus
AATAAGCAAGCAGTCACCTGCCTTAAAGAGCAATTTGGTACAGCAATGAAATATCACAGGTATCTTCAGCGCTCCAGATAAGGTTTTGGGTCATTGAGTAATTTACTCTCCAATTTAGACATTATGTGAGTAAAATGTATTTTGGGTGAGTAAAATGCAACATTGCCTTGAAGTCATGAGTACTTTCAGTAAATAATGTACATACTTTAATGCTAACTTATGGAGTATGCATTAATTATACCTTTACATTTTAACTGTAATGTTACTTTGAACTAGTGTACAAAAACTTGGTCTTACAATAAAAACAAAAACAACAATTATTCTTATTTGCTTTATTGACCACAAACAAAACAATATGGCTGTGAATCAAATGAACACAGAAACAGAACATATATATATATGGAATGCAGATGGAATATACTTAACAAAAGCCTACATGCACATACTATGTAGCCTATTTCTAATATAAAAAACTGTAGTGATACTGCACTAATGTAAATAGAAAACGATAATGTTGTATTTCTTATCAAGAAAGCATCCGACTCTCTCCAAACACTGAATATTGTTATTTAGTCTAGAGATTTACCTTCCAGAAATGTGGCTGACAGACAGGTAAATTGGTAGGTTTGATTGAGATGGACTAAGACGCCGCCGAGAAGGTCTAAGAATTCTGTTAGTAAAAACGGCCAGTACACAGCTTATCTGGAACGCTGGATATCTTCATTTCAGTTTTTTTTCTGCTGGTTTAGATTAATTTTGTATATCATTTTCTGTTTTAGTCATCACATTTTTGTGACTTTTTAAATCTCTGAAGTTTAAAGCACCCAGGCGAACTCAGCAGAGCTCTTTGAAACATTGCTGGTACACATTTGATCTGTGTACCCTTGGGACAGGGGGCAGGTTAATACTTACACTCACTGAGAAATATGATAATCAACATCTGTATCTACAGAAGCAGCTTGTTTCTGACAGGAAAGCAGCCGTTTTAGGAAATTGAAGCTATATATATATATATAATTTTTCAATTTTACCCATGTTTTTACTAGCCAATTTGAAATTCCAAATTTGAATGCTGCCTCACCATTGCTGCCCACTACAAATTAGGAGACTGAAGGTCAGTGGACGACCTCTGTTCCTGTTGTAAAGCTGATCGTCTCTTTTCACACACGAAAATTAAGCAACAGATTCAAACTACAGAACCTTGGAGGCCAGGGTCCAGACTGGGCAGTCTCTGCCTGGACTTGTGTGCCTGACCAGAAGGAAGATGAGGTCAATGTTCCATTGCTGGTTTTCCTCCAGCTGAAGTGCAAACACCAGTGCGGCACACCTTGCCAGTGTAATGCAATATTTCCAATATATATATATATATATATATATATATATATATATATATATATATATATATATATATACAGTATATAGAAGTTTCTACTGGTTAGATTTTAGTGTTCTATCAATTTCACTCAGTCTGCCCTGTTCTAGGTAAGTTTGAGACACTAGTAATAATTTATTAAAACTATACTGGTTCCAATTACTGCAGGATAACATGATTTGTGATCCTGAAGCAACCATGTCTCTTCCAGGATAACTTATTTTTTATTAGCTGTGTGATAGTCTTTTTTCCTGTGTTTAAGGTCTCAGAAACAATACACCTTTGCTGTTTATTTTGGTCTGTGTATCAGGCAGCCACATCTCACTTGTATGTGGCAGTAGTCCATCTTCCAGATGTTGCTCCAGAAAAAACAAGAGAAACAGTTACAATGTGATCCGTTGGGAGATTACTCTCCTCCTGGGAAACATTTAGCTTGTGTTACTTGGCTCAGCTTCTTTTTATTCCCTCAGTGGTGGAAATTTTCCATCCACAATCTTCCAGATCAGCAGCCTATATAATTAACTTATCAACTTTATTATGCCCATCTGGCTATTAAAATGCAATTTTGATTAACTCATATCATGAAACAAATCAAGATACACTTTCTCTTTCAATATTTTTTTAAATAAATAAATCGTACATTTTCTCTACATATAAAAAACACATGTTTATATAAGAAATAAATACACACATTGCTTAATTTTACACAGAAAAGGCCTGTTGTGAAAAAAGTTGTCCAATTATGTGCGACACCTAAACACTGTAACCTCCAACTGCAGCAGTTCCTGATAATATGTGCCTGTGTAGTTTTTGGAAAAAATAAATCTGACTATTTTTCTGACTATATAAGCAACTTCACTTGATACAGTTAATCTAAAAATAATATTCTGATATGTTTTCCAAAAACTGTGTTTACATGAATAATTAAATACTTTTTTTGAGAAAGTTTTCCATAACTACCAGAACTGTAGTGCACATGTGAACAGCTGATAACTGTCAAGCAGGAAGCAACAACAATACAATTAAAGCTGTTCTTGGGCCTGTTTCCTTTGTTATTGCCATGATGTAGTAACAGTTGTTTAAAAAAAAAATGAAAGTACTGTATCCTATTAGCTTTTTTTGCTTTTAAAATGTGGTTGCTCCTCTGGTGCCATTTGTTTCTAGTGAATGCAGCAATCGTTTTTGCTCTCAAAATCTCATAATAAGATCATACATGACAGATAATGGGTAGCTATTGTACTGCACCACAACATGTCTTTAAAGAGGAATCAGATTGGTCCCTGTGACAGAGATCGAATGATTCTTGGTGTTAGATCTCCTTCCCCGACCTGTGAAGGTGCTGAGTAAAGGGAACAGAGTACTGTGGACTAGATGGACTAGAACAGGACTGAGCTACGGTACACTAAATCATTGACCCAGAAGGTTAACGGTGTGGCATCCTTGGATTGGAGGAGCGGGTGCGCTCGTTAACCAAGCGGTCATGGTTGACAGTATATAAAGGGGACGTAGTGATGTGATCTGTTCCTTTGTGAATGGTTAAAAACTGGTAACTAAAAGGAGAACTGTGCTGTGTTAATCGTGAGTGTTTCTTTTGTTTAGTCGTTATTAAATACTGTTTGTTGTTATTTAGACGGCTAACACGATCCGGAGCTGTCGCCAGAGGCCAGCACTATACCTGGATCAACATCACTGCATTTTGTTTCACCAAGGACTGTATATTCACAACGAGCACTAGAGCACGCACTGTGGACTTGTTTGTGTTTGTGTCTGTGTTACCTGTGGGTGAATAAGAACGGGACTGTATTGCCTGTTAACATTGTTTATTATTTACTGCTGTTACGCCATCAGGCAATTGGGTTACAAATAATTAAACACCATTGCACCTGTAATATCGTTGTCTGTCTGATTATTGATCATCTGCACCTGCACACTGTTAACCACTTTGCCACAGTTCCCTATTGAGTTGCTCTGCAATTAATTGACTCTTACTGACTGAGTACGGTATGCAGATAAATTCAATTTATTTAAACAGTGCCTGTTTGTGTTATTGTTTCAACACATTGCCGACCAGATGTCATGTACAAAGTTGAAATACTGCATGTATTACCTAAAGTTTAGCTTGTTGATTTTATCCCCACCAAATTTTCATTTTCTCTATTCTATTAAGGGTTGTTTTTATAATGGTCTTGGAGAGCCATTTCACTTAACAGGTCAAATCAAATACTTTAGGGTCTCTGTGGTGGTTTACTTGGTTCAATTAAACAATTGGTTCAATTAAACAAAGACCAAGGCAGGCACCAGAGACACAACATCAGAGCAGGAGAGGAGATCTGGTGACTACCTCATCTGAAAATGTGTAACTGACTGAAAGTATGATTTTCAAACTTTGTAAAAGTTGTATAAATAGTACTGTAACATGTGAACTAACAACCTTGAAATATACTGAATTTAAACTTGTGTGCTTAATATGCAGATAGATGATGAAAGTAAATAGAGTGGACTACTGTAATATTTTCCCATACTTTTAGATATGATCATTATGACATAACTGCAGTGCCAGGTTCCTCTAATAAATTATATTTAAACTCATGGATCCCAGCCTGAACAACAGGTTAATTAGATTATTTGTAAAAAAAAATAACAGACAGTCGTTTTATGCCGCCAGTACAAAACAGATCATGAACAAAAAGATCACATTTTCAAAAGCAAATACGCGGCTTAAAATGCATAATGTTGTTTCTTCAAACTGTGATGCTTCTAATAACAGTATATTGTCTGTACATTCTTCTGCACATTCCTCCTTTACAGTATCTTTGTTTATTTTGCAACTTCCTGTGCCATATGGATCCAGGTAAGTACAATAGATGGAAAAAAAAATGATGTGTCAAAAGTCATCTTTGTTGTACTGTCACATTGCCACATTATGATGATCCCAGCTAATTTTCCAAGTGTAAAGCTGTTACCTTTACTGGCTCAATGGGTTTGAGCCTGCACCTGTACACTCTAACACTAGGCTTTGGCAAGTCACAGCTTTTACTTTACAATTTTTATAGCCTTACATGTTTTGCAGCTTGTACCTAATCACTGCATATGATCTCAGGAAGACTCCATTAAAGATCAGGCAAACAAAAAAGAAGGCTCGCTAATTTAATTAAATGTATCATAGCGAAATGAAAATAACTAGTGATTAATATTAAAGTATACAGACTATCAAGGCTGCTTACATTACCGTAATATATAAAAGCATTCAATTACTGATTTCTTTTCTGGCATGTGCATTCACATTTTCCATGCCTTGGTCGCCACTAGGAATGCAACAAAGCAGTGACAAGCATTTATTAGACATTCTTAAGGTGTCCCCTTGTCACGAGGATTAGGCTTGAAATGTAGAAGGGTAAATCTGTTGGAAAGAATTCAGTTAATGGTTGGCTGCACTAACAACATTCTATGATTGTATTAAATTAAACCTGAGGTTCTCAAATAGCCAGTTTATCACTATTCTTTTACTTCAGTGTGTAATATCAAACCTCCCTGTTAGGTGACAACCACGACTAACAAAGATAAATCTCTAGGCAAGCAGTAAAACAAAAGAAGACCTGTTTATTGAGCTATATAGTTACTGCTACTCGAAACTTTGAATTTCTGAAGCTTCTTTTGGTAGTTCTATATAAATAAAAATACAGACATCCATTTAATCAGTGTATTGCAACATCAAACCTAGAGACTCCACATTGAGCTTGTAACACCAGGGAGTTCATCCCACGCATTCAGCATTGCGCTGGAAGCAGAATTGTGACGCAGAGTTTGTGACGTTCAGGTTTGTTTGATAAAGCTGATTCAGCATGCCCTCTTAAACCGTTTGTCTGCATAGCAAATACAGCTCAAGTAAAGCTAGCTCTTTTGTACTGACTGAGAGTGTTAAATATTTTATACAGGAAACAAATATTTGGAAGTGGCTGCTATGATAAGACCAACGCTATTACCACAGCAACGCTCAGACGTCAGCGTTCAAGACTAGTTCAGTAATCTCATGATGTCAAGTAATGCCTAAAGATCAGAACCCTGGAAGACAAAAATCTGTCAGACTGCAAAAGTCATGTTGTTACTTTGATTAAAAAAAAATGAAATGCTTATATCTCTGGGACTATTGATTGCACTAACTTTGTAGGTAGGGTGTATTTATCTTGCTCTTAATTGTATTATTACTTGTACTGTGATACTTGAAATGTATTTGCTTACGATTGTAAGTCGCCCTGGATAAGGGCATCTGCTAAGAAATAAATAATAATAATAATAATAATAATAATAGGGTTTATATTGTAGGTATAATGTAGCCCCCTTAGGGAATTTATTTACTGCTTGGTGACCTTGAACTCCAATCTAATATGGATGTCTGGTGGCCATCTTGGAGTTATTTATTTTGTCAAGTCAATGATATAACTTATTCCAAACCACACATAGAGGAAATTGATGCAGGGTGGGGAAATAGTCATGATGCTTTGGAGATTGAATCGAGCACCCTACTGCTGTTGCTAATGATTGGAGTAACTTGACAGAATGTCTAGCACACCAGAGAAATAGGTTATCTCTGTGGCAACTGGAGGGACCTGTACAACCTACAGGATTTAACGGCCAGGATTTAAGTTCTGAAAGATCTTTCTATTTGCCCCACCCTGTATAAATATACAGTGCTCTGTGGTAATGATACTGGATTACAACTGAAGTTAAAAGACTGCTTTCCATGTTTCCTGTTTGAATGCAATTGCAAATGAAATGCAATTGCAAATGAAATGAAACTTCACCATCCCTACCAATGCTGTGTATTACATACAGGCTTCAAATGCAGGGATACTCCATGATAATCGCCCTGTCATTTTAAATGACAATGTAATATATTTTCTTCATGATGTCTCCTTGTTTGTTTTGCAGGCCAATTGGTGCGGCTCATAAATTCATCAGTGAAGTCCTATTTTCAAAACTGCTTTGGGGAAAATGTGTCTTTGGCTAAACCATAGTCTCTTCATGGTACTGTATTATAGCAGTCTTGCTGGTCTTCATGACATAACTTCTTAATATCTTGGAATGTCATACTTTATTGCAGACTGCATGAGCAATTATCTTGGATGTCCAGTCGGTTTTCTTGTTTTCAAAAGTAATTCTGATTTCAAAAGTCATGTAAACACAGGGCCCAATTCAATAAAGTATAGATTTATAATCTTTTTTTTTATTTTAAATTTTACTTAGTAGTCACCAATTGTTTATTTATTTATTTATTTTTATCATTTTCTCCTAATTTAGAATAGCCAATTATTTTTTAGGCTCAGCTCACCGCTACCACCCCCGTGCTAACTCGGGAGTGGCGAAGACAAACACATGCTGTCCTCTGAAGTGTGTGCCGTCGGCCGCCCGCTTCTTTTCACACTGCAGACCCACCATGCAGCTTACAGGCAAGCCCGCAGGTGCCCGGCCAGACTAAAGGGGTCACTGGTGTGTGGTGAGCCAAGGACACCCTGGCCGACCTAAGCCCTCCCCCTCCTCCCGGCGGTGCTTGGCCAATTGTGCACTGCCCCCTGGGAGCTCCCGTCCACGGCTAGCAGTGGAATAGCCTGGACTCGAACCGGCGACGTCCAGGCTAATAGGGCGCATCCTGCATTCCACGCAGAGTGCCTTTACCGGATGCGCCACTTGGGAGCCCCACATTTATATTCTTAAGGAGTCAATTACTCAATTGCATTTCACAAACCCAGGATACATCCATGTCTTCATAGAAGAAAGAGCTAGTGCCATCTAGTAAACAGGTATTTAGTATCTTTTTTTTTGTATTCCTGACAAAACACAGCTGCTCCTGAGAAGGTGCTGCTCCTACTGCTTTAAAGACACTTTGGCTGATCTAGCCTACGTTACATGGCAGGCAACTAGAACAGAAGAGCAACTCAAGTTGAACTCAAAAAGTCAAAGCACTTTAACACAGTGAATATCAAAAAGCTCTAATCAGTTGTTGGAATGTTATACTTAATTGTACCAGACAATTCCATCCACTAATTAGAGGACAGTATGGTATAAAGCTTTCAGTACATTACAAGGATGAGGTGACAATTCACATTAACCCACAGCTACACATTCTATTGTAAAGAGCATTGCCTTTGTAAACACAACCTTTGTGGATCAAAGGCATAGCCATTATTTGTGTACAGTAGATGTAAAAGTCCTGGTATTTAAGCATAAACAAGATCTGTATCTATATCTGTATCTCTACTAAATGCTTAACCTTATTTTACCCTTGACTTTTTTGAAGAATGTGAAATAAAAACATCCAACAAACAAAATTCCACGCATTATCTCAATTTGTAGTTTAAAAAAACGGGTAAATAGTTTTTTTACTCTCCTTGACTTGATATGATTTGGAAGTTTGCCATCTTGGCATATTGTCTTACTGTACCTGTTTAAAGACGAAATTGCTGATTGACTGAACAGCTTTAATATACCCCTTTATTTCAAAACAACCCAGTCTGGTAAGCTAAAAATCTTACATTACTTGTGCAATTTAAATGACACTTTCCTTAAAAGGGGCTGAATGACAATAAATTGTGTAGAATCCCAGTGAAAAGGGACTTTGTGAAGAATAGTTATTTCCAAGTCTTATGTGTACAGAGCGGTGGATAGCTAAGAGAATCGTCTTCCTTAATCCATCACAGCGACTTTGATCTCATTAGGAACTGCCTCTCTCAAGTGCCCTAGAGATAAATAACTGCACTAATCTAAGAATAGATTACGACTCACTGCATTTGCAGATTCACTTGTAAGTGCAGAAGAAAATAGAACCTTTTATGATTATTTATTTTTAGCACAAAGATTCTATAAAAAAAAACATTTCCCATTGTACTGTGTTATTGCTGGCATTCTTTTTTTTAGTAACCTCAGTCTTTTTCCATTAGAAGAATAAAGTTAAAGCATAACTTGATAGAGTTATGAAACATTTCACAGTTGCCTTAACTACGTATTCTTCTTCTTTTTAGATTCACTTTGTATATCATTGTTTTGTGTCAGTCATCACATCTGGGTTACTTTTTAAAACTCACCAAGCACCACAGTGACCTCAATGAAACAGGTACATTTTAAAAATAAAGCTAATTACAAACATATTATACAATGTAAATGATTCACCTTGTCACCTTGTACCGTCAGGTCAGACACGGCCTCTGGAGACCTCCATGATGAACACCCTCCATGTAAATGATTAATGACTTCATTACTGTTTATCAGAAGCTCCCACATATTTTACTGAAGATGTTTAGTTTCCCCCTGTCACCCTGGGTGTTTTAAAATTACAAGATCTTTTCAAAATGGCCACTCTAGTGCAGTGATAGTGTAAGAATTATTGCTCACATTTTTAATTGCTCTTCCTGCAGTGATTTAGAGGACATGTCAAACCCCAGTGCACTACAGCAGCCATTTTGAAAAGAGCTTTGAAACAGATTTAAAGTTTTAAGTGTAAAAAGTTGTTAGGATGTTAACAATGAAAACTTACAGGTGTGTTATTTAAACAGATGTAGCAACATGTGGGGACGTTTAATGCTATATTTTTCAGAACCCCGCTACTTACTCTTTAAGTATTTTAATACTACACATGCACACATGCCTCTGTGTAACCTGAGAACAATCAAACAATGTTCTTGTAAAAAAGGAGGTTCCAAGTTGAAAGCCAGTGACAGGCCTGTCCTCCTAAATTACTGTGGCAGGGCAGATCCCTGCCTGGAAGAAATGTTTTGGAGTTTGGCAGGGGTGGTGTTTTTCTCTCCCCGCCAGAGAAATGTGTGTGTGGCTGTGTTTGCACAGCCACAGGTGTATTTAGTTCAGTTAATTTAATTGATACCTGTTTTATAGTTTCATTGGTGCCACCTGCCTGTAATAAGAAGGAAAAGGTAGTGTGTAAACCATTTGTTTGTGTTGTACAGTTTATGTTTGGTGACTGGTAAACAGCTTAGCTGTCCAGTTTTGTTAGTTTAGAGATTGTGAAAAAGTTTTAGTTAGTACTCCATGTGTGAGTTAGGGTTTTGTTTTGTTTTCAGTTGTCATTTATTTTCTGTAAATAATAAAAACGGCACCCAAGTACCTAAAAGTTTCAACTTTTGTGTCTGGGTCTGCATTAAAAGGGGCTATGGACCTTAAAAATGAGTGCCATTTCTCACATTACATTTTAACTTTGTATTTGTTTTTATTGTACCGTTGTGAAATGTGTAATCCTTCACTGTTTCTGTGTGAGCAGCTTTTGTTCCTATACTAATCGCCATTGACTTGTAAGTAAAGAAAGGCAATTTGTAGATGCTGCCATTTGTGTCTACAGCTGCAAAATGTGTAGTTTTTGAAATAGTAATGGCAACACCCCAGTATTAACTTTCCTTATAGTGCCACCAAAGTCCATACCACACTATATTGTGCTGACTTATGCAGTGTTGTATTTTTACTCATTTAATTTAACCTAAGCTAAATATGACGCAATCCTTGGAGGTGAAAGGCCCACATGTTAACTGACTGTGCTTTCTAGTTTTCCAAATAAAAATAAATAAATATTTTAAACATTTAAAGTGTGTGGGAATGTGCCCAGTTTAAGGTGGAAAGTAATGGACTTGATAAAATGTTCCCTAGCAACCACATACCCTAAACAAAAGAATAAGTTCCCTCAGAACTTGTTTTCTGAGGAAACAAGGCTGTTATGCTTGTAAAATCTGCTTACGGGTACAACTATATGTCTGGGTGTGTCATCCTGCCTGTCTGCAAGCAAACATATCTATTGTTCACAGCAAAGCACGATAACCCTTGACATTTGGTTATCACAACACCCTCTGAAGTCTCAGTAGCTGGCCTCTTAGTGGATAAACAGTAACTGGTTGCCTATTTTGATGGATGGCACCAGTGGTGTAGTCGAGGGTATACGCAGATAAACAGCGTTTACCCACTTTTAATTTGGGCAATGTAGCGTTTACCCACTTCTCATATAAGGGATACAGAGTTTACTCATTTCTACTCTCCTGTGATATGCAAATCCTGGGTTAAAGACAATATATTTTAACAGTGAGCGCCAGTGTTGTGTTGCTGCATGCGAGACTGACAGCTGAGAGCTCTCAGTCAGAAATGTGGCGTGAGCAGTGGGGCGTGGCCACTGGACTGCGTGTTCTGTTTGTGTGTGTGTGTGAGTGTTCTGTGATTGGTTGTTTATGTTCTGTTAATGTTCTGTTGTCAGGCACACTGGACCTGCAGGGCGGTGCTAGTAGCCTTCATCCTAGCCTGTGAAAGGATGCTTACAGAACTGTTCACGTGAAGCGCACCTTTGGGTCTGTGACTTTTGACGCGAACAGCATCTGAGAGGGGAATTAACTGTATGGGGGACTCTGGTTGGCTGAGGGCCAATAACAATGTATCTGTTCATGTTTACCTGTTCAACGCCACCAAACAGAGGAGTTTACCCACTTTTTAACTTACCACTACACCACTGGTTGGCACTATGAATGGGAGCAGTGCTCCAGAAAAGCTGTGTGTATTGAAAGTACTCATGGTGTCAAGTTAATGTTGCATTTTACTCTCGCAAAATACATTTTACTCACATAGTGTCTAAATTGGACAGTAAATAATAACTCAAAACCTTATCTGGAGCGCTAAATGGGAGAAATAATTGTATACATTTTTGGGTAGTTTTTCACCCCATTTAGTTTTTTTAGCGTTGCTGGAAAAATATGTCAGAATTGATCACTGAGGGGCTCCTGAGTGGCGCATCCGGTAAAGGCGCTCCGCGTGGAGTGCAGGATGCGCCCTATAGCCTGGACGTCGCTGGTTCCAATCCAGGCTATTCCACTGCCAACCGTGGACAGGAACTCCCAGGGGGTGGCGCACAATTGGCTGAGCGCAACCTTGGGGGGGGGGGCTTAGGTCGGCCAGGGTGTCCTCAGTTCACCTCGCACCAACGACCCCTGTAGTCTGGGCGGGTGCCTGCGGGCTTGCCTGTAAGCTGCCCAGAGCTGCGTTGTCCTCCAACACTGTAGCTCTGAGGTGGTTGCAAGGTGGGTGTGCAGTGTGAAAAGAAGCGATCGGCTGACGGCACACGCTTTGGAGGACCGTGTGTGTTCGTCTTCACCCTCCCGAGTCAGCGCAGGGGTGGTAGCGGTGAGCGAGCATAAAAATAATTGGCCATTCTAAATTGATAAAAAAAACAATTGGCAACTACTAAATTAAAAAAAAGAGAGGTGTGGGCAGGTTTGTTGTTTTTCAGTGGTTCATAGAAAACATTTTCCATGAAACTAGTTAAAACTGTAGACACTACACTGCACAGACAGACTGAAAGGCCTTTTTATTTTTTATTTACTACAGAATTTATTAGCTTTTACAAGTGCATTAAAAAATCAGATACTACTTTACAAAATATGCAGCATGAGAAATTCTGAAATATAATCAGTTTGAACACATTCCCTGTAGGTTTTGTGCTTTCATTTATAATGATATATGTATCGCTGATGGAGGTTAAACTTTATTATATCTTTTTTATGTATTATTTCTAAGATCTGTTCTTTCAAGGAGTATTTATAATGACTTCCTAGCAATGCTGACTGATGTCACCTTGCCACTGTGCTGTCACTGCTCATACCAGCAGGCCAGGATACCCCAGTGGAAAGCACAAACAAATCAGACAAACACAAGGACCTTCAGAGCCATAAAACGTGGAACAGGCAGACAGCTGTCGTTCCAGTACAACAAGAAGTACTGATTAAGAGAACTATCTTTAGCCATAAGCAAAACTTATAAATAAATACACAACACTCACAGGAACTATTAAAATGTTAACTGACAAATTCTTTTTTTTTTTTTTTTTAATATATTATAATATATTTTTGGAAGGTCCTAAGGGTACTGTTGGCATAGGCACAATAAAATAAATTGATCCGGTTTCACTGGGATTTTTTCTTTAATTTATTTTGTATAAATGAATTAATTAATATGTGAATGAAATAAAAATAAAAATAATTATGAGAGCAGTTACGACTCTAATGGTGTTTCTTAAAAAGGATTATTTTCTTTTAAATTGGTTGTTTTGCATTTTGGATAAAGCCAATAAATCTTACAGCCTGTGAGATTGCCTGTAAGCAATCTCTGCCAATGACAACAAAGAGTGTCACCAAGCTTTTTTATAATTTATTTTGATTGCTTGCTCTTCAAAAGATAACATTTGTCACCCCCAAGCATCTTAGTGAATACCAGCCAAATCTCTAGGCAATTTAATTGGGTTTAAATAAAACCCAAGAACAATCCTAACCATGGGCCTATCTTGCACTGCGTATTAATAAACTTTAAATTAAAAGACATTAAAAAAAAATCAAAACAACTTGACATCCCGGATAGTTATATGAAAGTTGCCAAGTTAATAAAAACTTGGACAATATAAAACTGAACCATTTGCTGCCAAGCACAACATCAGAAATCATTATTCAGTTAAAATGATCCTTTTTGTCAAACCAGTGTACTCAGGTGGCTGTTAAAACCTTCTTAACTGTATTTAAATCCCCTGAGCGGATTTGCGGATACAATGGGCTTGTATGATCCAGACTTCCTGAGTACAGTAGTATGAAGTGCTAGCTCTAGAGTCTCTCTGTCTGTGAACTCTTGACAAAAGAACATTGTGTCACTTCCCTTGTATAAAATTCACCATACCGTTGATCTCACAGGCTGTTAAAATCTATTTCTGTCCATTGTACTATAGTATATATTTACAGTGCAGTAAGTACGAAGACAATGAGGCCTCCTGGAAAACACTGTGTATTGAGCTTTGTATGAGAGGAATGAGCCCTAGATTAATCTCCATGCTGAGGGTCTGACTGTACTGTACCACTCATACACCATGCTGTGGTTCTAACCCAGATAGAATAGTGTTCTCCAAACATGCCGGCCACAGCACCTGATATTCCCCTCCATTTACTGCTTAAACCCAACTATGCTGTGCTTTTTAAAGTTGTCTGAAGCAGGTACCATCTAACAACATAGATGTTACTCCCCTAAAACTGCTGGTATTGCATTTATATTTCAGTAAGGAAATCCTGTAATCATGTTTTAAAAAGACAGGAAACAAATGGGTTGCAGTATTGTGGGATCAAGGTCCATCTGATAGTGCAGCATGGTAATAATAGTGTACCCTGGCACGATTCTGTACTTTACTGTTTTGTTCCTACAACAAACAAAAAAAATTAGTTCCATAAACCATGCAATTTAATTACAAATAATCACAATATAAGTGAGTGTGGGAGTAGTGGTTAGGGCTTTGGACTCTTGACTGGAGGGTTGTGGGACACTGCTGTTGTACCCTTGAGCAAGGTACTTTATCTAGATTGCTCCAGTAAAAACCAACTGTATAAATGGGTAATTGTATGTGAAAAAAAAGTAATATCTTGTAACAATTGTAAGTCACCCTGGATGAGGGCGTCTGCTAAGAAATAAATAATAATACTGTGGAGCATAGCAAACAATCACTGTACTCTACAGTGCACTTATAAAAAAAAAAGGGGGGGGGGGGTTATAACTATTAGTAAATGTTTATGCCGCAGCCTCCAGACTTGTCAAACCCCCTGGGCTATAAATGTATTTTTCCAGTCTCCACTTACAGATTTGTGTATCATCGCTGTCCCGTTTTATATTTGCTATGCTACATATGTTAAGATTGATAGTTATTTTGTATAAATCAGGGGTAACATGCCGAAAACAAGCACATTGCTAAAATATTTCTTTATGGTTCAGACCCTGCATTTGCTACATTAATGAATAGCATTAATACATTAATGTCTGGTTTTACAGAGTATACACCACTGCCACCTGTAGACATTACCCATAGATTTATTGTGTAGCAGTTCTTTATAAATAATACTGATGGATGAGCAGTTTGCTATTTTGTCAGAATAAACAATAAATAAAGTGACTTAGTTCAAATATACAAACTGTGTTGCAGTGGCACATATAAGAAATACAATGGCTCACTCACAAATATATTAAGAATAATTAAAGGCAAAGCCCTATAGTGTAGTCCATAATTGGGGAGTGGACCTTTAAATGATTTGCACATAGCACCTGATCATATAAGTACCCACAACTGTGCACTTAGATTAGGCAGGTGCTAATTGTGATACTTCCAGAGCTTAACATGCTAATGAGCTACAAGCCTGACTACTACAACAGTTATCATGGGTGGAATAAATTAAATGCTAATGAGCCAAGGACTGATTTGTGAAGTAACTTAATAGATATTTATATTTTAAAGCATGTACACATGTTTACATTTGCAGTGTCTTACACTGAAGTATATCTGAGAATAATGTTAAGAAATATATATTTTGAAATAGTTTTAATAGACATTGAAGTATATATATATATATATATATATATATATATATATATATATATATATATATATATATATATATATGGAGATGTGACAGAAATTAGTTCTGTAGGTTTTGTATCCATAATAGAACAAACATGTGTACATACAGTTTTTAGAATTTGTAGGATATACTAAAGGTAAAGGTACATTTAGTGTGTTCAGTTATTACTTTACCCCCGATTGTCTCACAATTTTGAATGCTCAATCGCTTTCCCCCTCACTGTAGCAATTACCCACACATCTCAGGAGACCCGACGGTTCAATGGGCTTCCCAGGAACTTGAGTGGATGTCAGCCAGCTACTGACCTCTTGAGGACAGTCTTAACTCCAGTTCTACCACTGGTACATGAATCGGGCCCTGTGTCTTTTAATTTCGGCACCTCTGCTAAGAGTCACTTGTTAGCAATGCTAAATAAGATGTCTCTTTTTTTATAGCAACAGGCTGTTTTTGGAAGAAGATGAGGAAATTGTGTAATTTGTTGGAAGACTTTTTATAAATTAAAATGCTTTCTGGTCCAAGTAATTGATCTGTCCCCCAGTTGTTAGAGACCCTGGTACCGTAAAAACAGCAGTTCTCCTAATTGCTGTTAAAAACTTAAAAAAGTATTAAATGTTTAAATCTTAGCAGCATTGTGTTACTTATTTAATTTATGTATTTTTGTTTTGAGTGAATTTGCACCTGTATTTTAAGCCATGTTTGTTGTAAAATAGCGTTCCTCGATACTGGCAAACATGGTAACAGAAACAACTATTCAATCTTATGTTGAACACTGTAGTAGAGTGTGTGGCAGGGCAGAGGCCCTGCACAAGTAAAAATATGGGGTTTTGTGGCTGGCAGCCATCTTGGCTCAAGAGTGGGTAAAAAGCCTGGAGTCAAGATGGCCACCTTTGCACAGCCACATGGTGTAAATAAAGAGAAAGAATAAAAGTGCGTGAAGCGCTGAACTGTAGTCTTCCGTGTCTGGGTTGCTATTTTTGCTGCGGACCATCCTGACCACTAGGGCACTGCTCCACAAGTATGATACAGTATCCTGACCACTAGGACACTGCTCCACAAGTATGATACAGTATCCTGACCACTAGGGCACTGCTCCACAAGTATGATACAATATCCTGACCACTAGGGCACTGCACCACAAGTATGATACAGTAGCCTGACTACTAGGGCACTGCTCCACAAGTATGATACAGTATCCTGACCACTAGGACACTGCTCCACAAGTATGATACAGTATCCTGACCACTAGGGCACTGCTCCACAAGTATGATACAGTATCCTGACCACTAGGGCACTTCTCCACAAGTATGTTACAGTACCCTGAACACTAGGACACTGCTCCACAAGTATGATACAGTATCCTGACCACTAGGGCACTGCTCCACAAGTATCCTGACCACTAGGCACTGCACCACAAGTATGATACAGTATCCTGACCACTAGGGCACTGCTCCACAAGTATGATACAGTATCCTGACCACTAGGGCACTGCTCCACAAGTATGATACAGTATCCTGACCACTAGGGCACTGCTCCACAAGTATGATACAGTATCCTGAACACTAGGACACTGCTCCACAAGTATGATACAGTATACCGTACTGTTGTGTTTTGGCCAATATGACTACAGCAGCAGTGTTCATCCTGGTGTCCTGTCTAAATTCAAGTACCGGTAAATAAAACTCCCAGCAGGATATAATAAATACCCCCTCAGTCCCCGTGGCTCACCTGGTAAAAGCTCAGATGTGTGATGTGCAGCGTGAGTCATATATCAGGTTCATGTCAAGTTGTAAAGTTGCTGGTCTTTGCTGGTGATTATTTCATGTTACAGATAGCTGTAGTTATGATTTAAACACTTGTTCAGTTTGTAATATGTATTGGTGTTGTTGATTTTAAATGCTAACAAGTATAAAACAAAAGCAGCTAAATACCATTCTAATAACATATTAATAAAAGCCTTAAACATTAGAAAGATGACACAGTAGAAGTGTGAAACTTCATTACTGTATTTTCCATCGACCAAAACAATAAGCTTTGGTCAGAATTTCAATAGAAATTCATGTTTAATTATGTACACCACTACCATGTATATGCCTAATGACAGCTGCACCAATAATATACAGCTGTGGCCAACAGTTTTCCATTACCTAGAATTTTATGATTGAGACGTAATTAAAAAGAAACCTATATGAACAGAATTTGTGATATTTTATTTAACATCATGTAATCAAAGAAACTACAATGTTTCAATTTTTGTCAGTTTTTCGTTAAGTAGATGGAAAACTACAAAGTGGTACGTAATTCAATATGTTAATGTAACATTATTCAGCAGGTTTCATTCCAACTTATGAAGAAAAATGCGTTAATTCTATAGACTGATGCAAAAGTTTTGTCCATAAATGTAAATGTGTTATGTATGCATGAAGCCGGATTCTGCAGAACCATACCGATTACAGGCAGGCAAGGCCTATAATATGCTAATAATTATGTGGTAATCTAGAAAAAAACACACAGATATCCTTCACAATGAAGTTTGTATTATAGTTATTTTAAATGAATAGCAGCGGTTGCTTCAGCGTTTAGAGCGTAAAGAAGCTTTTTTCTTCTTCTGCGGTACATATATATTTTTCCCAGTAGCTGTACTATTAAGGCGTGTTTCTGCTGCCACAAACCCCATTCTAGACATCAGTCTCAATGTGCATCCTGTTGTTTCAATGATTGACCTCCACTGCCTCTGCAAGCATGTTAGTATGTAAAGAATTCTCATCGGTACTGAGGGTCAGTAAGATACAATATATGACAATGCTAGTATATGTTATAATGCTTTTTCTAGAGGTTGACACAAATCAAATTAAAGCTGACCTGTCAACAATTATGCATCTTGGCATGACAACATTGGGCAGTGGAATAGTAGCCTTATTTCAATTAAGTTTAACCAGGATAAATACTCCCTGAGACTACAAGTTTAATTTCCAAGGTGGTCCTTGGGCAAATGGCAGCAATACAAAACAATAAGTAGAAATAAAGAAAAACATGCTTTTGACCTTGTGACATAGTGAAGGTATCTGAGCTGTAAATCTCCTTCCCGACCAGAAAAGGCGCTGTGTAAGGTTGGCTTTAGGTTTTCCCCTCGACTGGTGGACTCGATGGTAGGTGGAACCCGGAAGTTGGCCATCTTAGGGAAGATGCGTAGCTGCAAGTACTCCAAACAACTCCATGGCGATCAGATATGGGTCCAGGCAACGATTGGTTACACCATGGCAACAGGCTGATTGCAGGGAGGAGTTTGGTGGTGCAAAGGGGATTCAGTTACGTGAGTATGGTCCCCTTACGGGGACGCGCTGGAGTGTTATGTTTGTTTACTGTTTTTTGTGTATTGCAGAGGAGGAACGAGGGACCCAGGAGCTGCAGCCACGGAGCCAGCACAAAACCCCCTGAGCACTTGCTTTCACTGCACAAGCACAGCACAGACACGAACACCACTTTCCCCGGGAAATACAGAGCACAGTTTCATGCACGGAGGATTGTGGTTTGGAGTGTCATTTTCTTTGGGGACTGCAAACCCGCCGTATTGGCTTCCCCTATACCATTGTTGGTATAGGGGCGACTGTTTATTATTGTTTAATTTGTATTAACAAATACAGACATTTTGTCTCGACATTCACTTTATTCCCACACACCACTCATGTCCTGTCACAGGCCTGTGCCAGTTTTGACTGCTCTGTTGGACTAATTTATAAAGTGTTTTCATGGACCTTTTTTTCTGGGATTACTTTCAAGAGCTGAACATTTTCACCCCTCATCAACAGATCTGGCTGTTGCAATCCCAGCCTGATATTTAAGTGAGTTGTCCCAGTTTCTCAGTTTAGCAGTTTCCAGTTTTAATTTCAAAATGTCTCTGTTGTAGTCTCGCACATGCCAATAGTTTAGTCTTGTTCAACAAAAAAAGAAGGAAAATTTAAAATTTAACCATGTACAGTTCCACGTTGGAAGTTATCAATATTACATTCTATGTGCCGTTTAGATTACCAGAACTTCACGTGGACTATATCGTGCACAACAATTAAAGGAAATTGTTATGTTGGTCCAGAGATGAAAAAGAACCAACAATGCTGAAGTTGATAATAATATATATATATATATATATATATATATATATATATATATATATATATATATATATATATATGAACAATATCTGTGTGTTTTAGGCTCATTATATACACAGTGTACAGTAAAACCATAATTGAATATTAGAATCTGCCAAGCCAAAAAACATCTGAAAAATGTTACAATATTTATTTTAAGAAAATAAACCTTGTATGTAGAACAAATAGAGGTAGTAGTGCCCCTTTAAACTACAGTAACAAATCCCTGCCTCCATTAGCCCAGTGCTGGCAAATAATCCACCTTAAAAGCTGGACTGGAGCTAATTTACATCAATAAACATATTCTTGGTTTATGACATATTGTCTCAGGATGCTGTTATTAAACATCTGTGAAACAAATGTCCAAGGCCCTTAAAACAGAGCCAACATAATCATAGAGGCCAGTCACAGAGTCCAGAGCAGAGCCTGCACCATGGCTCTGTTCTTCCTGCTGTGTGCTTTACCTTTCCTGGCAGTGGTTACTAGTCAGCCCAACTTTATCCCAGACGAGCCCTGGGTAAACATGTACAGACAGGGCTTCAACTTCCAATGCCCTCACGGGGAAATCATTACGGCCATCAGGAGCTACTTGAGAAGGAGGGCTCAGACAGGCTGTGGACCTTCGAGTGCCAGCCCACGCCATCTACCATGGGGGAACCAACCGAGTGCTGGTGGGACGACATCAACCGTGGAGGGCAGGAATGGTATGGCATTCCTTTTGTCATGACTTTGGTGGGTCTACAGGCAGTGTTACTGCATAACTGGTCTGAAGATGCGAGGCATGCACAGCTTAATAATGTAAACTCTAAAAGGGTTAAGCTTAAACAGCTTTTTGCTATGTATGTGGTACCGATTACAGGAAAAATAAAAGTAGA
>NW_026707828.1:0-19766 GCF_902713425.1 Acipenser ruthenus
ACACCATGGAACTATAAAGTGCAGTAACAGCCTTCATAATTATAGAAAAATGTATTCAATTAAGAACAACTGCAAATATCACGTTAATGTGTTTTAATTTCTATTTTTGAAGGTTTTGCCTAATAGAACTCATCCAATGCTGCTGATGAGCGGTGGAGGAGGTTATATTTTGTCAGGAATGACTGTTGAAATGGATCCTGCCAAGTCTTTGGGACCTCAACAAACTGAAGAACCAGCACCTAAGAGACAGAAGCTGCAAGACACTGAAAGTTAATTTTGCTAATTGTATTTTTTTCAGTGCTGCTTAGTTACACAGGAGAAAATCTATTTTTTGTGTTTCCTTGTATATGTAGGACACACAAATAAAATTAACTTATATTGAAGTTCGCTGATTTCTTAGTCGTTCCTTGAAAGGTAAAGATGAATTGTATCACAAATAATTATTGAGATTGCTTGTGAGCTGCTAGTCAGCGAGGACACTGTAACACCCTTTCATCAACAGTAATCAAGCACGGTTTTTCACAACAGTATTGTAATCAGGAACAAATTTATTCCACAGCATGATCCAGATACATAATTAACACAATTAAATAGACCTTGTGCATCCTTTATAGCAACATGCTTCAGGTACAGTTAATAATTCTGTTCGTAATTGTGTAAAAAAACGAAATGTTCCCAGCAAAGCTTAAATACCAAACTCTAATTCATTAAAACAATGTGGCTATTGCATGTCTGTCTTCAGCTCAGCTGTGCTCATAATTCTGAAAATTAATTCACGGGTGCAGAAGTACATTTATTTTTATTGGTAAAATTAAATAATTAACTGATTTAGCACCTTTACAATAGAGCTGGAGCAAAGACATAAACTTGACAGGGGAACTATGTCAGTCTTTATTTATGAATGCTTATTGAATGTGTCCAGCTATAGTGGTGTATATCATTTTATATTGCATGGACTTTAGGTTATACTTCATTCATATGAAGTATCAACAAATCCCTTGGAACTGCAGTTTTAATTGTAAGAAGAAATGCCTGTCATGAGTTTTCAGTGGAGTGGCTTATTACAGCATTAAAAATGCAGACTAAGTGCACTATTCTTCCACCTCCCATGATCCCTGCAGTGGCCAAGTGAAGACAAATGAGAACGATTGTTTTACAGAACTTACCATTAATTATACTTTGCTAGACAGCTTAGTTTGTATTTAAAGTCAGTTGAAGAGATATTATCTGCCACTGGTGACTAGTGATATCACAATATTAGACAGAGTATGTATCACTATTTTGTAAAGAAAGGTGACCCTTTTTGTTTGCTGCACCCTGGCATTACTGGTTAGCTAACTGCTTTATTACTGCATTATTTCTTCATTGCTTTTTCTAGGGAAATGCTTTTAAAAGGTCTGCATTCATAGACCAGAGGGGATGAGAAAGGAAAGCATTTTTATAATTCCTGTAACAACACACAAAAATGAGGGACTTGAGTGGCTGCAAACCCAAATCAGCGATATAAACTTCAACTCCACAATAATCTGTGAAGGTTCAAAATGGTACTAAAGCTGAAAAGTAGGACACACACACACACACATATATATTGGTAGGGTTCAAAAGTTTGGAAACAACAAACGAGGTACTGCAAGACTAGTGGTGGGGATTGTATTGCCCATGTTTCCTTACTGTGACCCCTTACTAAATACCCTGGTATCTCTGAATAGATAATCATCTTTTTTTTTAAAGAGGAGTCAATTAAATACCAAGGTATTTAGTGAACAAGTCTGAGTGAAGTTATCCCGCAACAAACTCCCCATCCCCAGTTGTACTGCTTTCCTAGAAAACGAATAGTTTGGAGTACCATTCTACCTGTGACATGTCTTGCTCATGGGTCAGCAGTGTGGAGTAGTGGTTAGGGCTCTGGACTCTTGACCGGAGGGTCGTGGGTTCAATTCCCAGTGGGGACACTGCTGCTGTACCCTTGAGCAAGGTACTTTACCTAGATTGCTCCAGTAAAAACCCAACTGTATAAATGGGTAATTGTATGTAAAAAATAATGTGATATCTTGTAACAATTGTAAGTCGCCCTGGATAAGGGCGTCTGCTAAGAAATAAATAATAATAATAATAATAATAATAATAATAATAATTAAAATATTTTGTATGTTTTTTTTAGAGGAGACAATTATCTATTCAGAGATACCAGGGTATTTACTAAGTACTGTATGTATGTGTATTTGTATATAATACTCTTTTTAGGGTCTGTGTCATGATTAATAAAAAAACTTTTCCCAAAAAAAAAAAAAGTTTGGTCCCAGAATGTTGGATTTTATTGTTTGCAAACTCTGAAACAGATATCTCAAGAACAGAAACAATCACTTCACGATAGTTATTGGTAGTTAGTGCACAGGCTGAAAACGTGTCTATATTTTCTAAATAATTCTCATGCCAGTTAATAACATTAAAACTGCACACTACAAATATATCCAGTGTGCATGAAGCACTACATGTTGTAGACAGTAGTTATTTTCTGTTTTGTTGTGTATATAACAACCACGCAGGTTTACTATTTTATCTTCTACACTCATTCATTTTCCGAATAGCTTTGGAGTGCACAGTAGCATTCATCTCTTTTCACCCTCTACGGTTTTCATGAAGCTTCTCTGCTATTTTCTGCAGCTGTAGGTCCATGGATGCCAGGTTCTGAAGTTCTTTCTCCTGGGAATTTAATTAGGAAGAAAAAAAAAATGATGTTAATGGCCTGAAAACTTGCTCTGGTAACTGGCATGGGTCCATTACCACAATGCCGTATTCACAAAACTACCTCAACTTGATTTTTGGTGAATTGAGTAAACCCATTTTTATTATGAAATCATATGTATGAAACGTTGCACAGCCCTGCATTTTCTGAGGTACCGGTAGTGTAATCTTTATGTCTGTCTGAATCAATGGGCTACAGTTTTGTTATATTGTAGTATAGTAAAGTATTCTAAGACCTCAACTGTAATGACAGAAAGAAGACTGCTGTTTCATATTAATTGGCCCATCAGGAGAGCTTTGAAACATGGACTGTCCTTATTTCAAGTGCATTACCATTGAGGCCAAAAGAGCAAATGAGGAAGATAGCCCACTTTGATTCAACCACCAGTTTGCTAGTTGTCACAGAGGAGTGTACATAAGCAATCAATACACTATTACTGATATTTTTTAGTCGGAAATCCAATTTTTCAAATGGTATGCTGTTAAATGGGCATAGGATGGACAAGCAGAATGACATGTCCTTAAGACCTGTTGTCAACTTTTGACAGTACTGAACTCCCTACAGTCTCACTAATGTACTGTACAGTGAATAAACTCCATCTTCCATAAGCGTGCATGATCTTTAGATTTCCCTAAATGACAATTTTTTTCCTTTTTCACACTATCAGTGCCTAATTAGATGCCAATTAGTGTGACTGTTATAGCATATAAACTTCAAAAAACAATAGAATCAGTCAGATGGAAATTAACAGTGTGGCATTTAGACCTAGAATTAAGTCAGCCCTGGGTCTCAGAGGCAAAGGCCCAGTGCCCTAAACTTTTATCAAGGGAGCACAATAGGAACTGAGCTGTGTATCTTCCTTTTACTTTTTCTAACAAAAATACATTGTTAAACAGTTACAGCGACAGTCCTGGTGTCAACAGAAACAATAGTAACCTAAAGGTGCAGGTCATCTTCCAACTAAAAATATAATGCATTTGTCGGATTATTGACTTTGTCCATATTTTAACTTTCTGTGATGACAGTTCCTAAAGACAGTTCAAGTTGTAGAATGTAAAATAAGCACACTCTTGCTGCTTCTTACATCTACTTAAAGTCTAAATAACAAAACTGGCATTTAAAGGGGGGAGGGATTGTACAAGAAATACCCATAGCTCTGGTATTTTCATCATAGGTTTATAAGGTTGCAAACTTATTAAACACCTAAATGTTAAATTAGGTGAGTACTGAATACTGTGTATTGAAACTATCATAGATAAGGTGTGCAGCATTGTAGAGGGGTATGATATATAAACTATAACACTTATTTAAAAAAAAAATAATAATAATATATATTTCATGTTCTTTCATGTTTACTGTAGTAGAAGTATTTCACCAGTAGAGGAGAGTATACCAATTCTATATCCCCAAAGAGATTTTTAATGTTATCTACCTATGTTTTTTTGTTTGTTTAATGTTTTCAATATAAATGGTTATACCAAATGTCTTTGTTCAAAAATCTCCATTGAGTATACACGTAGTTAATGTCCATATCATGGCAATATTAATAGGTAAATCATTTTTATATAATTTTTTTACATCCAAACACTGTATAAGTGATACACTGGACTAGCACAACATGTACCCTTTTCTATATTTCGTGAGTTTAAACACTGAACTGTGCTTTAGAACTTCCTATGTATTGGTTTCCCGTTTTCTTGCATTGAACTTTTTTTTTGTTTGTCTTATCAATTGTCTTCGCCTCTCACAAACATACAATATGTGTTTATTAAAATCAAATGAATCTAATGTTTATATGTGCACAAAAAATCATCTTACCTCCTCTTGCGTGAATGGCCTCTGATGAGGGTTTTTCTTTTCTTCCTGAAACTCATGATGACTTCTCTTCTCCTCAGAAAGAAAGTCAACTGCCTTCTTGTAATTGAAAAGCTTTGCTAGTTCATCTATTCTATTACCAGAGAATGGCCTTTTATCTTGAAAGGGATGGGTCAGAAGGTTGTTCCGTTTCTCCTCATATCCGTGGTGTCCATATTCCATACCGTCGCTCCTCTTGTCCCACCAGTCGTCTTCTACAGCCTCTGGGTAATGACGTTTTTCTTCCTGGTGTCTTTCCTCTTCATTTTCTAGATTTTCTCTTTTGTCATTATGTTTCTCCCACCATACCTCCTTGTGGTAGGGACTGGAATTACCAGCTAACCTTTTGTCCTCATCTTCTCCCATATGTTTCTTTTCCTGAATGTGTCTTAGCACTTCCTCCCCTTCCTGACTTTGAAATCTCTTATCTTCGCCATGGTGCTTATTTTCTTCTACCTCACTATAATGTGCCTTCTCATAAGGATGGTGTCTCTTTTTTAGCTCCTCATCACTATCTTCTCCAAGGTATTGCCTTTTATCTTCACGAATCCTGTATCCTTCTGGGCTTTCTTTCACTACCTCACTTTCTTCAGAATGACGTCTCTTCTCTTGACTGTGATGTTGTTTCTCTGTCTCTTCACTTTCTTCAGAATGATGTCTCTTCTCTTGACTGTGATGTTTCTGTGTCTCTTCTTCACTTTCTTCAGAGTGCTGGTGCTTGTCTTCACTGTAGTGGCGCTTTTCTTCCTCCTCTTCACTTTCCTCAGAGTGGCTTCTCTTTAGTTCATGGTGACGGCTTTCAACTGAATGGTGTTGTTTTTCTTCATGGTGCCCTTCTTCCTCCTCACTTTCCTCTGGATTGTGTCTCTTTACTTTGTGGTGTCTCTTTTCCTCATGGTGTCGTCTTTCCTCCTCCTCACTTTCCTTAGAATTGTGCCTTTTCTCAAAGTCATGGTGCCCTTCATCCTCCTCACTTTCCTCTGAATTGTTTCTCTTTTCCTCATGGTGTCGTTTTTCCTCCTCCTCATCACTTTCCTTGGAAGGGTGTCTTTTCTCAAAGCTATGGTGCCCTTCATCCTCCTCACTTTCCTCTGAATTGTTTCTCTTTTCCTCATGATGTTGTTTTTCCTCCTCTTCGCTTTCCTTGGAATTGTGTCTTTTCTCAAAGTCATGGTGCCCTTCATCCTCCTCACTTTCCTCTGAATTGTGTCTCTTTTCTTTGTGGTGTCTCTTTTCCTCATGGTGCCGTTTTTCCTCCTGTTCGCTTTCCTTGGAATTGTGTCTTTTCTCAAAGTCATGGTGCCCTTCATCCTCCTCACTTTCCTCTGAATTGTGTCTCTTTTCCTCATGGTGTCGTTTTTCCTCCTCCTCTTCACTTTCCTTGGAAGGGTGCCTTTTCTCAAAGTCATGGTGCCCTTCATCCTCCTCACTTTCCTCTGAATTGTGTCTCTTTTCCTCATGGTGTCGTTTTTCCTCCTCCTCTTCACTTTCCTTGGAAGGGTGCCTTTTCTCAAAGTCATGGTGCCCTTCATCCTCCTCACTTTCCTCTGAATCATGTCTCTTTTCTTTGTGGTGTCTCTTTTCCTCACGGTGTCGTTTTTCCTCCTTTTCACTTTCCTTGGAATTGTGTCTTTTCTCAAAGTCATGGTGCCCTTCATCCTCTTCACCTTCCTCTGAATTGTGTCTCTTTTCCTCATGGTGTCTCTTTTCCTCATGGTGTCTCGTTTCCTCATGGTGTAGTTTTTCCTCCTCCTCTTTGCTTTCCTTGGAATTGTGTCTTTCCTCAAAGCCATAGTGCCCTTCATCATCCTCACTTTCCTCTGAATTGTGTCTCTTTTCTTTGTGGTGTCTCTCTTCCTCATGGTGTCGTTTTTCCTCCTCTTTGCTTTCCTTGGAATTCTGTCTTTCCTCAAAGCCATGGTGCCCTTCATCCTCCTCACTTTCCTCTGAATTGTGTCTCTTTTCCTCATGGTGTCTCTTTTCTTTGTGGTGTCTCTTTTCCTCATGGTGCCGTTTTTCCTCCTGTTCGCTTTCCTTGGAATTGTGTCTTTTCTCAAAGTCATGGCGCCCTTCATCCTCTTCACCTTCTTCTGAATTGTGTCTCTTTTCCTCATGGTGTCTCTTTTCCTCATGGTGTCTCTTTTCCTCATGGTGTAGTTTTTCCTCCTCCTCTTTGCTTTCCTTGGAATTGTGTCTTTCCTCAAAGCCATGGTGCCCTTCATCATCCTCACTTTCCTTTGAATTGTGTCTCTTTTCTTCATGGTGTCTCTTTTCCTCCTCCTCTTCACTTTCCTCAGAATTGTGTCTTTTTTCCTCTTCTCTTACTTCAGAGACCTGTCTCTTTTCTTCATGGTGTCTTTTTGCCTCTTCCTCTTCATTTTCTTCAGAATGGCGTCTCTTGTCTTCACTGTGGTGGTGTTTTTCTTCTTCCTCACTTTCCTTGGAATGGTGTCTTTTTTCAAAACTGTGCTGCCTTTTCTCTTCTTCACTTTCTTCAAAATAATGTCTATTTTCCTTTTGGTGATGTTTCTGCTCTTCATCATCTTCATCACTTTCTTCAGGTTGGTGTCTTTTCTCAGCAGTGTGGTGTCTCTTTTCTTCAGAATGATGTCTCTTATCTGACCACTCTTCATAGCTTCCCTCTGGAAAATTTCTAATCTCGTTGTGGCGTCGTTTGTCGTCTTCCTCTTTAGACTTGTTAGACTCGTCTGACTCTTTGCTTCTCTTTTCTTCAGAGGAATAGTTCCTTTTGTGTTTTCTATGATAGTGTCTGTGACTTCTGTATCTGCGTTTTTCTCTTGCATCGCTCTCCTCTTCTTCTGATCTCATCTCCTGATCATGCTCCCCATGAGCCTGCTCTTCAATAGATTCCTCCCCACTTCTCTTATTATGACCATGATGAGATATTTTATCCAACTCCTCACTCAGATCCAGAGGATACTCCTCACTTGTATGTCTCTTTTCTTCAACTTCTGTATGGTGGTTACGTTTTCTGATTTCATCTTCTTCACTGTCTGAATAATGCCTTTTGTCTTCCGCATCATAGTGCATTTTTTCTTCTTGACTGCTGGTCTCCTCACTTCTTTTGTCTGCTGTGTGGTGTCGTTTCTCCTCGCTCTCCTTGACATGTCTTTGATCCTCGTCATCTTGAAAGCTTCTTTTTTCCTCCAACTCTTTCTCCTTTAGGTTAGGCTCCTCCAGATATCTCTTTAACTCCTCTTCAGGTTCTTGTTTATGGTTGCCAAAATCCCCAAAATTCACAAGCTCTTCATTACTCTTCTTTTCCGTCATCTCATGTTTTGCACCTGATCATAAACAATAAATTAATTCCATCAATAATAAAAGGAACCATGTACATAAATAGGCTGTAATTCTATTATCATCATTACCAGTCCAGTGAGATGGGATAACATCTTTAGCATGTATTGTGCATTTGGTTTTAAGAAAACCAAATTAAAATGCTGCGGTAATGTTACTGTCTGGAAAGACCTTTTTTTTTACATACTTCATTAATGTCATAAAACTGATTAAGCACAAGATTCCAGGAATTACCGTCTGTGCCTAACATACCCAGAGATATTAAGTGCACCTATTTTATGTAGTCATTATACAGTATTTTCTTCTAGCCATGAACAAAACAAATCGTCAAACTGTCTTAAACCAAACTCAAAATAACCCCATACTGTGCCGCGGAGCAGTAATTGAAGCTAGAATGGCAGACAAATGTATAGGATGGTTTCCTCTACAGAATACAATTCAATCCACAACCAAATAATGTGTTTTTTTGGGTTGCATTGCAGAAAACTGCAGTAACTGCAGTAATCATACATTTGAACAACATATTGTCTTCTTCAATATTCAACAATAATAAGCATCTATATATTATTATCATACTGCATTTGGTTTTATGAATGTAAAAACAAATTCAGTATATTACCAAGAATCAAAATATACTATACTATACTTCTTAGACAAAGCTTTGGATGGCTTTAAAGTAAGTAACAAAAATGCACTTCCATAAATTATAAAATAGATTTTGCTCTAGGGTGTGAAATTCTATACTATTTGTAATACTATGGCTGATGTTTTGATTATGGTCTTTTATAGTGTCTCAATGAAATACCTTATCAGAAGTAAAGAATGCAGTCCTTTATGCATCCTCTAAAAAGTTCCTTTGGTATTTTACTCACTAAAATATACAATACACCCCCTCCATTCTCCATACATAGTTATATTTAAACAAAAGAAAACATACTGGAACCTTGTCTACCTGTTTCACATTTCTAGCCAGTTTGGAAAAATACTGCAATAGTATAAATAAAACTGTTTCCCCCATCTTGACTGCTACACAGAATCCTAAACCCTTCCCAAGACAAAAAAAAGATGATTGCTAATATTATACCACATATTAGTGTTTTAAAGAGATGTCATCCGGTTTCAGTCTTTTAAGAAGCAGTGCATTTGAAAATAAAAAAAAACACTTTATTTTTTATGTAGTCTATACTAGGTGGTTTATAAGTAGGGCATCTGTTTTTTTTTTGGTTTTTATTCATTTCATTTTTCAGTGATTATTTTTAGCTATTTTCGAGTTTTATTTAGCTTTTTATATACTGTATGCAGTTATTGTTTTTGGTTACTTTAAAAAATGCTTGGGTGTTTTTTTCTGTCACAATATGTATAGTAACTCGACAGTAATTGCACACTTAAGTTGTACCTTATTTCCTTTGCTGTCTTCCACAACAAAATCATTATGGTCATGTATGTATTTTTTACATTTCACCACAATTTGCAATTCTGTTTTATTCTATCTAACTGTAATACAGCCTTCTAATTGTAATCTCGTTTTAAATCTGGCAAGCAGAGTCTCCAATAGAAATAGTTGGGTGGGTTTAAAGTATTTAAAACAAATCAATGATGGAGGGACATTGCACAGCTGCACTGGGAAACAGTTGTTTTTGTTGTAGTAGTAGTAGTAGTTGTAGTAGTAGTAGTTTTTGTATGTAAAAGGAGTGAAGTCAATGTGAATTGAGTAACCATTTCCTGTATTTTTCCGGTGTATATTGGCTATACACTGATTTCATTTTTTATTTTATTTTTTGTATCGGCAGTGTTTTATCGGTTAAAACCCAAAATCAGAAGCCCTATTTATAATTGATTTGTAATGGATTTTAATGTAATGGTCGATTTTGTTTTAACTGCTGTCATTAACATTAGGCTATTAATAGGTCTGCTGTGAATACAATAGGTATCTTCAGGGGTGTAATTCTCAACAAAAAAAGTGCAGGCACTCATATGCACAGCCAAGAGTAAAGATTTTAAAAATGGAGACAATTTGAGTGTCAATGAATAAATACTTAAAAAAATGTATACATATTGGTACACGATACATTTATAAATACAAAATAAGCCTTAAAAAATAACTGAACAACTACAACCAAATCACCATAAACAAAGAAGCTGAAAATACTGAAAGCTTTGTATCCTCTACATGTATCACTCAGCTGTGTACTGTAATATAACACTTAAATCTTAAATGACAAGCATTAAGAAATATTACATTATGCAGTAACTGCTGTAGAGAGGGAGTTTTGTTTATATATATATATATATATATATATATATATATATATATATATATATATATACAGACATGCTCAAATTTGTTGGTACCCTTACAGCTCATTGAAATAATGCTTCATTCCTCCTGAAAAGTGATGAAATTAAAAGCTATTTTATCATGTATACTTGCATGCCTTTGGTATGTCATAGAATAAAGCAAAGAAGCTGTGAAAAGAGATGAATTATTGCTTATTCTACAAAGATATTCTAAAATGGCCTGGACACATTTGTTGGTACCCCTTAGAAAAGATAATAAAGAACTGGATTATAGTGATATTTCAAACTAATTAGTTTATTTAATTAGTATCACACATGTCTCCAATCTTGTAATCAGTCATTCAACCTATTTAAATGGAGAAAAGTAGTCACTGTGCTGTTTGGTACCATTGTGTGCACCACAATGAACATGGACCAGAGAAAGCAAAGGAGAGAGTTGTCTGAGGAGATCAGAAAGAAAATAATAGATGAGCATGGTAAATGTAAAGGCTACAAGACCATCTCCAAGCAGCTTGATGTTCCTGTGACAACAGTTGCAAATATTATTAAGAAGTTTAAGGTCCATGGAACTGTAGCCAACCTCCCTGGGTGCGGCCGCAAGAGGAAAATCGACCCCAGAGTGAACAGAAGGATAGTGCGAATGGTAGAAAAAGAACCAAGGATAACTGCCAAAGAGATACAAGCTGAACTCCAAGGTGAAGGTACGTCAGTTTCTGATCGCACCATCCGTCGCTTTTTGAGCGAAAGTGGGCTCCATGGGAGAAGACCCAGGAGGACTCCAGTTTTGACAGAAAAACATAAAAAAGCCAGACTGGAATTTGCTAAAATGCATATTGACAAGCCACAATCCTTCTGGGAGAATGTTCTTTGGACAGATGAGTCAAAACTGGAGCTTTTTGGCAAGTCACATCAGCTCTATGTTCACAGATGAAAAAATGAAGCTTTCAAAGAAAAGAACACCATACCTACAGTGAAACATGGAGGAGGCTTGGTTATGTTTTGGGGCTGCTTTGCTGCGCCTGGCACAGGGTGCCTTGAATCTGTGCATGGCACAATGAAATCTCAAGACTATCAAGGCATTCTGGAGCGAAACGTACTGCCCAGTGTCAGAAAGCTCTGTCTCAGTCACAGGTCATAGGTCCTCCAACAGGATAATGACCCAAAACACACAGCTAAAAGCACCCAAGAATGGATAAGAACAAAACATTGGACTATTCTGAAGTGGCCTTCTATGAGTCCTGATCTGAATCCTATCGAACATCTATGGAAAGAGCTGAAACTTGCAGTCTGGAGAAGGCACCCATCAAAACTGAGACAGCTGGAGCAGTTTGCTCAGGAAGAGTGGGCCAAACTACCTGTTACCAGGTGCAGAAGTCTCATTGAGAGCTACAGAAAACGTTTGATTGCAGTGATTGCCTCTAAAGATTGTGCAACAAAATATTAGGTTAGCGGTCCCATCATTTTTGTCCATGCCATTTTCATTTGTTTTCTTATTTACAATATTATGTTGAATAAAAAAGTCAAAAGCAAAGTCTGATTTCTATTAAATATGGAATAAACAATGGCGGATGCCAATTACTTTTGTCAGTTTCAGGTTATTTCAGAGAAAATTGTGCATTCTTAGTTTTTTGTGGAGGGGTACCAACAAATTTGAGCACGTCTGTGTATATATATATATATATATATATATATATATATATATATATATATATATATATATATATATATATCCTAAAAAAGGATGCTGTTATAAAAAATGGTATAAAAAAAACAACTGTGCTATGAAAAAAATGATACAAAAAGGTCTATGTCAAACAATGCACAATAGGGGCTAAAATTACCCCTCAAATTTATTATGTAACAGGCACTACTACTGCTACTAACGATGCACTTGACTTGGCCATTTTAATCTCCATAATATTCTCCGAAATCATCCCCATACTTTCCAGACCCTGGATACTAACCTACAACACCACCTGGCCATGCTACAATAATAGCCTTGGATTAGAACATATATCCCTGTTTCTTTTATTTATTTTGTACTTATTACTTATCGTACAATAATGTGTTGTGTTTCTGTGTAGATTAATTACCATGATCTATTCCAGAAAACTATGTTTCAGGCAGAAACAGTATAAAAGTAGACTTTATGTTATTTTATCCCTGGTATTGTGGTTTTTGCACAAGAAACAAAATGGTAAAAGACACATTTTCATAAAGTAATATAATTACTGTGGTTTACTTCCGCTTTTTTTTTTAGATGTGCATGCAAGTGAAAAAAAAAACATTTAATTAAAGTAAACTCTTCAAAATGTTTCAGAAAAGGGGGCATTGTAGAAAAAAAACACCTCGCCGTTTTTGTTTTCGTTTATTAGTCCTCATAACAGAAAATACTAGGATCACAACAAAACAAAGCGTTGATCACTAGGCTTAATATTTACCTTGCAAGTTGGGCCAGTGTTTGAAAATCTCAAACAAACAGTCAAATTGGATATTCAAAAACATGCTGTGTATATCGGGAAAGGATTAGAACTTACTTGTCTTTAGAATTTCTTTGCATGCTGGATCAACAAGAGGAGCGTTTGGTTTGGAAAGTGCATTGGAAAAGACTTCGACGATACATCGGGTCACCTATTACATGTTTAAAACATATTTTAGAACATAATAGAATATTTTCCTTTAGAATTTACCAAAACAAACTTAACATTGTTAAAAGCATAACTATGTATCAGTCTATAATATGCAAAATGTAACACTGGCAGTAGTAGAATTCACACGTACCAAGTCCTCTCTTCTTCCCTCCTTCCCAACTGGAACAGGTGTGATAACTGCCAAATAGACGTACAATTAACTGTTTAGAATATGCCTCCATATAATATACCAAACAACTGATGTTCAAATACGATTTGTGTGAATTGTACACAAAGTTAGATTCTTGGACCAGTATATTATTTATATTCTTGGAAACATTCATAAATAATAAAAACGTAGCACAATAAGCTTTTTCATTCCAGTTTTTCGTCACCTATAACACGCGCTAAGTTACTGTATTCATAACAGGACAATCTTGGCTGTGATGTTACTGACAAATACTGTTCAATAAGAAGATAACCTTTTTTTAATAATAATAATAATAATAATAATAATAATAATAATAATAATAATAATAATAATAATAATAATAGCAAAAACTGAAAATGCGTGCACTACTACGAAACGTATAAGCATTGGACATTCTGAACGGTCATTAAAACACAATTGCAGTCTCTCCCTCCAATGCGGAATAGCCATCTGAAAAATCTCAAACGCTGTCCACGGTGCTGAAACCGCGTGCGTCAGTTTTAATCAAAACCGAACTTTTTAGTCTAGTTGGATTTAGTTTAGCTAAAAAAAAACGTGCTTACCTCCCAATACAGATAAAAAGACAGCAACAAGAATTGAGAGCTTCATAATGGTACAGCGCAGTTCTTCCTCTTCCTCGTACGATCTGGATTTTTTCCTAAGATTTCACTAGTAACGAACCAACAAGCGCTGCGTCTGCTTCCACTGTGACTGCACAGCGCGATGGTCTCCAGCTCATAAAAGCAGCTCCGCTTCTTGAGCTTTTATATAAACCAGGGGGAGGCACAGGAAAGTGTTACGTAGGCAGCTCTGTTTTATCAGAGATCTGCGTCTTGTAGACCAGGAGAAGAATACGGCTACATATTCAAATTAACCAACTTTTTTTCTTACACATATTTATGAATATTTTTGATTGACGGATTACCTTTCGATATATAGTAATGATTTTAATCGATTCATCCTACATCTTTGATGAATTACATTTTGTGTAAATCGAAAAATACAGTATCAGGTGAAATATAATATAACATTGGAAACACTAAACGTTTGCATATATTTACACGTTCTTAAAAGAAATATGTCTATGTGCTCAGAAGACAGGGCTTAAAAGGTTAAAAATATTTTTCCTCCTCTTCACTTTCCTTGGGTTAACCTTACTGTACTGTGGGTTAACCTTAAAAGGTTCTAAAAATATATATTGTATAATATAATGTTTGTTTTACGATTGTGGACCTGCTATTTTTGTATTTTCTTCTTTTTTGTTATATAAAATGTATACAAATTACATTCATCATTAGATGAATACGAATCATTAGAGCTGAAAATTAGTCTGTCAGAAATCTGTACAGTCATCAGAACAATTAACATCATGTCACACATTCATTGTATCCCCAAACTAAACAATTTTAACAAGAGTGAACAGCATAATAACTTTGAAGCTAGTAAGTAATCAGAAAGATTACTCTAAGCATTTAAACAAAATGTTAAACAATTAAACTTCCACCCATCTTCAAGAGGATTGCATTGTTATGTTTGGTTTCTATAATAAGATCATTTGTTTATTAAATCCTTAATTAGTACTAACCAACGTTTTAAAATCAAATTTCTTTCCTTATTATTAGCAGTATCAACACTTTGACTGGCCCTATTTATTTTATTTAAAGTATTCTTGCTAAGGACTGCTGACTTGAACAAGCTAGGTGGCTTCTCTGAATTACATTAAAGCCTGCCTAATACAGTATTGTTTAAAAAGAGGAATATTTTCAGGCATAAACAATGTGCTATTCTGGTATGATATATATATCATGTTAATTTTTTTGTTTTAACCGATAAAACCTGATAAAACACAACCGATACAAAAAAATTAAATTGGTCGATAGCCAATGAAAACCGGAAAACACCAGAAAAACTGTGCAAATGGTTAATCTAATCACGTTGACTTTACCCTTTTCCCACTAAAAAAATAATAATAAATACATTTCCCAGTGTTGCTGGGCAATGTCCAGCCTTCCTGACTTGTATCGATTCGTTCTGAATACTTAAACTCGCCCCAACTACTGAGTGACAGCACATTCCTACATTTCTATTGGAGACTCTGCTTGCGAGATTTAAAACGAGATTACAATCAAGATGGATGGAGGTTTGCTAGCGGGATTTAAATCTGTATTACAGATTTAAAATACGGAGTATTTAAAACAGAATTGTGGCGAAATGTACAAAAACGCCTACACACAAAAAAACAGATGTGCCCTTGACCATATGGATTTCGCTGTGGAAGACAGCAAAGAAAAGAAGGTACAATTTAAGTGTGCAAATACTGTCGAGTTACTATACATATTTTGACACACACACACACACACACACACACACACGCTCGTGCATTTTGGAAAGTAACCGAAAACACTAATTTCATACAGTAGTATATCAAAAACGAAAGCCCCGAAAAAAAACGATTTCCATAAAACTCAAAAATAGCTCAAAATAAGCACCGAAAAATACACTTAATAAAAACCGAAAAAACGCCGTAAGAATATTACATGCTGAGTGAGACTTGCATAGTGATTTCTCAGATGGCTTTTGAATAGTGTTACTACTACACTGAGTTTTCTTTGTTCTGTTCTCTGACTAAATAAATACCACAGTATATTTGTCAGTTTTTGTGTAATTCTTAGTGACAGAGATGAAAAAAAAAACAACAGATTGTTGAGCGATTTAATAAATGCTGTTTCAGTTGTATGTTGACAGTTTTACCTACAGAAACACTGTTTAGATAATTGTTACTATTAAGGTGTAATCATTTTAATAGATCAGGTAAGTAAGTTGATCTATGATGTCATAGACGTGCGGTAATACAATTATTACCGCACGGTCATATGATCTTGTTCAGCCAATCACAGCACTTAATTTATCCAAGCCATTTTATAAAGTTAAATCATTTCATCTAGGGTTTCTGTGACGTCATAAATTACGAGACTGAAGGTCAAGTAATTTATAAACTGTCACAGAAACCCGAGATGGAATTGTTTTCCTTTAACTCACTGAAGAGGCCCATCTATTATTTTGTATAATACATGGATACCCTAGTGGTGCTAATATTAAAGAAGACGAGGTTCAGCAGTACAGTTCGGTTTTTTTAAACGTAGTGTTTCAGTGCTGTACAGACGTTCTATGTCATTGTCCATTTCTCCAGTTTTTCTGAGATACCAATGTACCAGCTTTTGTACCAGCTTTTTTTTTTTTTTTTAAACGTATTCTCATTTTGTTGATAGATTAATGAACATTTCTGTACTGTGGGTTTTGTCGAGTGGTTGAATATTGACATTTTGTGTTTGAATTGAAAGTGATGGTCTTGAGGAGTCGAATGGGTCAAAGTTCAAATATATTTTCCTCTAGGTATTATAACTTTTTGACGTCACTACTGTGATATTATGCTTTTTTTTTTAGAATGGGCTTAGGATGCAATTATTATTATTATTATTATTATTATTATTATTATTATTATTATTATTATTATTATTTATTTCTTAGCAGATGCCCTTATCCAGGGCGACTTACAGTCATAAACAAATGCATTTCAAGAATCACAGTACAAGTAATAATACAATTAAGAGCAAGATAAATACAATGACTTTGATTCTAGCAAGTACAAGTATGACAAAATACGATTCAGTAATGGAGCAGATAACAGTGTCAGTGATAGTTGCATCAGGATATAATTAAATACAAAATACTACAGATTAAATAAAATTTAACAGATTACAGTAATCAAAAGTACAGGATTAAATGCAGTAAAATAGGGGGACAGATAAGAGCAAGTAAAGCGCATTAAGGAAGAGTGATAAGTGTCCAGGGGGAAAAACAGAGGAGTTCTACAGGTGCTGTCTGAAGAGATGAGTCTTGAGGAGGCGCCGGAAGGTGGTCAGGGACTGGGCAGTCCTGACATCTGTAGGAAGGTCATTCCACCACTGCGGGGCGAGGGTGGAGAAGGAGCGGGCTCTGGAGGCAGGGGAGCGTAAAGGAGGTGGAGCCAGTCTTCTAGTGCAGGAGGAACGGAGAGGTTGAGTGGGGGTGTAGGGAAAGATGAGGGTCTGGAGGTAGCTGGGTGCAGTCTGGTCAAGGCATCTGTAGGCTAGTACAAGCGTCTTGAACTGGATGCGAGCGGTGATCGGGAGCCAGTGGAGTGAGCGGAGCAGTGGCGTTGCATGGGAGAAGCGAGGCAGAGAGAACACCAGGCGAGCAGCGGAGTTCTGGATGAGCTGGAGCGGACGGGTGGCAGACGCAGGGAGGCCAGCCAGGAGGGAGTTGCAGTAGTCTAGGCGGGAGAGTACCAAGGCCTGGACCAGGAGCTGGGTGGCGTAGTTGGTGAGGATGGGTCGGATTCTACGGATGTTGCTCAGGAAGAATCGGCAAGTGCGTGCCAGAGTGGAGATGTGCTGGGAATAGAGGCAAGGGTCCAGGGTGACTCTGAGGTTTTTAGCTGAGGAGGAGGGAGAGAGTGTGGTAGATTCCAGAGGAACAGAGATAGAGAGATCAGAGGAGGGGGAGGAGGAGGAGGGAAAGAAAAGGAGGTCAGATTTAGAGAGGTTGAGTTTGAGGTGATGCGAGTGCATCCAGGAGGAGATAGCAGACAGACAGATAGAGAGGAGGGGATGGTGGAGTCAGAGGTGGGGAAGGAGAGGAAAATCTGAGCATCATCAGCATAGAAATGATATGAAAAACCATAGGATGCAATGAGGGGGCCCAGGGAGCGGGTGTAGAGAGAGAACAGGAGAGGACTCAAGACTGACCCTTGGGGGACTCCTGTTGAGAGAGGGTGAGGTGTGGAGGTTGCTCCACGCCAGGTTACCTGGTAAGTGCAGTTGGAGAGGTAGGAGGAGAACCAGGCCAGAGCAGTGCCAGAGATTCCCAGGTCAGCGAGACAGGATGGTAGAATAGAGTGATTGACAGTGTCAAAGGCAGCAGAGAGGTCGAGGAGAATTAGGACAGAGGAGAGAGATGCAGCTCGGGCAGAGTTTAGTGAGTAGGTGACAGACAGGAGGGCGGTTTCAGTGGAGTGATCTGAGCGGAAGCCAGATTGGAGAGGGTCGAGCAGAGAGTGGTTGGACAGGAAAGCAGAGAGCTGGCGGTGTACAGCCCGCTCAAGGGTTTTGGAGAGGAAGGGTAGGAGGGAGACAGGACGGTATCTCTGGAGTGAGGTGGGGTCGAGGATAGGTTTTTTGAGGAGAGGAGTGATAGAGGCTTGTTTGAAGGCAGAGGGAAAGAGACCAGAGAGGTGTTGAGAAGGGAGGAGATGAAGGGAAGTAGAGCAGGAGCAGCAGCTTGAAAGAGGTGAGTGGGGAGGGGGTCCAGGGCACACGTGGTGGGTTTGTGACCCTGGAGCAGGGAGGAGAGGTCAGTCTGAGAGAGGAGAGAAGGTGGAGAAGGAGGGTGAGTTAGTAGGGGATGCAGTGGGTGTAGGGGTTGGAGCAGGAGGGAGTGCGGGGGAGGGAGAGGTGTTAAAGAGTTTGCAGATATCTGAGATTTTAGAAGAGAAGAAAGAAGCAAAGTCATCAGAGGAGATAGAGGAGGGAGGAGGGGGTAGGGTTTAGGAGGGAGGAGAAGGTAGAGAATAGTTTACGTGGGTTGTTAGTGGAGGCTTGGATTACAGATTGGAAATAAGTACATTTAGCAGAGGAGAGAGTAGAGGAGAAGGAGGAGAGGAGAGTGTGGTAGAGGTCTAGGGCAGCAGAGAGTTTGGTTCTCTTCCATTTCTTTTCAGCAGATCGCAGTGTGATTCTTGCTGAGCGGAGCGCAGAGTAGAGCCAGGGTTGGGGAGGGGAAGGGCGAGCAGGTCGGGAGGTGAGGGGAGGGAGGAGGTGAGGGAGGAGAAGAGGGTGGAGGTAGCAGAGTCTACAGAGAGTTGTGAGAAGGAGTCGATAGGAGGGAGGTGAGAGAGAGCAGTGGAGGCAAGGACAGAGGGGGAGAGAGCGGAGGTTACGGCGAGAGGTGACAGTGGGGGTAGGAGGAGCAGGGAGAGAGGGGAGAGACAGAGAAAAAGAGATGAAATAGTGATCAGAGAGGTCCAGGGGGGTGACAGAGAGGGTGGAGGGGCAGCAGGCCCTGGAGAAGGTGAGGTCCAGTTGACGGCCAGCTTTGTGGGTAGGGGGGGGGGGGTGGAGAGAGACAGAAGTCGAAGGAATGAAGGAGAGGGAGGAATCCGGCAGAGTGGCTGGGTTTGGAGAGATGGATATTGAAGTCATCTACCAGGACAGTTGGGGTAGACAGAGAGGGGAGGGAGGAGAGTAGATAGAGCCTTCATCCACGTGTATGTATATATATATATATATATATATATATATATATATATATATATATATATATATATATATATATATATATATATATGTACCTACTTATTAGACCAAGCATGGAAAATCATTTTTCACAATAAACCTAAACTTCACTGCAAACAATCCTTTACTGACTTCGCTGATAGGTCTCAAAACTTGCTGGTCAAAATGAGATGCGATGTGCATGAAGGCCTATCCCAATCAGTATTTTGTGTAAACTTGTGGATGAGCTGTACATTGAAACTCAAGAAGGCGCTGTGTGAAGCACATTACATAACTAAAAATGTCAATTTCACAAACATACTGAGGCACAGTGTTATTATTCATGGACAAAAATAAAAATGTATCACTGTCATGTCTGCAGTTGCCAGTGTTTAGAT
>NW_026707829.1:0-19763 GCF_902713425.1 Acipenser ruthenus
TGGATCTTTCAGGAGTCACAAAATACAGAAAAGTATTTGTCATATATAGAAATGATATGTTATATTTATTAAGAACCTACTGTAATAGTGCATACATGGTATTGCTTGTATGATATGTTTATAATGATGTACAGTATGTTGCTTCTCGTAACTAAAGGTTGTTTTTTTTCTCTCTTTCAGCAATGTCCGGGCTGGTCGTCCCACCAATGTAAATTGCACATGTTCACCTTCAGCAGCATCAAGCTTCCACACAATGGGTTTCAAAGGACAAGTTTAGTACATATAGAAGATGCTGGTAGAAACAGTGTCATCAATCATGAATAAAATCAGCAGCTAATTCTGTTATTCAGAAGAAAAAAAAGACTTTGTTTCAAAGATTTTATTCAAATTATAAAGAATTGACATGCAAGCGATTTCTTCATGAACAATTCCATTTTACTGACTGAATCTTTTCTCAAGTTTTCACATTTCTCAGTCTTGAAGAAAAAAAAAGGAACAAACAAAAATCAAAAACTAACAAAAAAAACCCTGTCTATTTTGTATAAAGTTTCTGATCTTGGCTATGTCTAGTTTTTGCTGTGTGTTGGGAGAAGCTTTGTGGATGCACCATTTTAATTTTCATGAAAACACTGATGAAAAATGCCTCAGAACATTTTTCACTTCTCTTAAATAGATTCACAATGGTTGTGTATCTCTATAATGTGAATACGGTTTGTGTGGTGAGAAAAAAGGGGGCCAAGATGGTATGTGCCATTGAACTGGAAAAATAAATAAATAAATATATGATTTAGAAAATAAAATGGGGACACAGGGAAGGGTCGGGGGAAATTTTATCATGCTTACGTCATCTTTAAAAAAAGAAACTTTGTAACTTATTGTAGTTAGAAATTGTAACTTTGATATTGCAAAAATTATTCTCTTGCCTTCAACAAGCACACTGACAGAGATACAATGCTACTGTCTGTTGGTTAAAAATATACTTCCACTGCTAGAGCTTCCTGTTAAGCAAGTGTGATCTGCAATGTTTTTCAACTTTTTGCTAGCACTGTATACTATTGCATTCTTAGGCTACTGTGAAGTCTGTTTCTTGTACCAGAAAGTTGTCCTTTGACTTCTAGATCCTTCTTCCCTAATGTGTTTTGTATGTGGTTATAAAATTGTAGACTTTTGTGATTTTGCCAAAGTTGTAGCTAAATATTTATACACTGGTCTTGAATTTTTTCAGATCCACTTAAATCTTTAGTACAGAGTTTTATTCCTTATGATGTTTATAAGGAGTAAAATGGTCTTATTCATTGCAACACTTTCTTTCACATAAACACTTGCTGTCACTAAGGGAATCTTTTGTAACATATCAATTATAAATATTGTATTTATCTTTGAAATTTTGTATATTGCTTTCCATCCTTTTATTTTATCTTGTATGTATTGTTTGTCATGGCCTGATATTGTGATGCTGTAAAGAGCTAAGCCAAGAACTGTTGCCTTCATTCACACTTCTGTTTTTATTAATAGATTGCAATGTCCATACATTTCATTTGTATTTCAGATTTTTTATTACTTTTGTCAAGACTTTTCGTCCATTTTTAATTTTTTTTTTATTTTGAGGAAAAGTCAAATTCATTGTTTATTTTTATATTATTTTTTAAGTTATCTAAATGAATAATTTTTTGAATAAAAACTGTTTGTTGTATAGTCAAATAAATTGTTTGTGACACATGGCTGTAATGAATACTAGTAGAAAAATGTGCATGTAACACAGCCACAGAGGGATGATTCAATTTGTGGTTGTAAGTTTTTTTTTTTTTTTTTTTTTTTTTGTAGAATGTAAAAAGTCATTTTGAACTGCCACCCATGACTTTGCCACATAGCTGAACTGTGTTTACATGGAACAAAAATACAGCGCCTAAATCTGGAATGGAACATACATTAATCACTGATGTTTTATTAAAATTTATCAGAAAAAAAAACTCTTATGCCGTCTTAACAGTGGACTTCTTGAGAGTAGCTTTTCTGCTGTTTTAATGATGTACTTACACCACAATAGCCAATCATCACTCCATAACGATGATCAATGGAGTAAAAAAAAAAAAAGCACAAACATTTTTACAAATGTAAACTAAAATCACGCCCCCCACACCTCTTTTGCCTATATTTTTGCTGTATTCTGCAAATCAGTATGGAAGTCTATGAAGTGTTAAAGAAGTCCGATTTTATATTCTATCAAAGATCAAGAACAAGTATAAATGTTATACATTGTACATGACATTTTTTTTACAATTCCCAAAAGTACTGTAGCAGTCTGTAGCAGTAATGTGTTATATATATATATATATATATATATATATATATATATATATATATATATATATATATATATCTATATATATATCTATATATATATATATATATATATATATATATATATATATATATATATATGTATAATTTTCCTGACAGTGCCAAATTAACAGATTGAGGCATGTTTTTTGTTATGTTTTTTTTTTTTGGTTTACTTTGCACTGAACACTTTGCAAGTAGCATGTTTTAATGTTTTGCAGACTACAGCATCAAGGTTCAAACCAAAAAGGGGCGAATCTTCTTGGCAAAACTGCACACTTTAGTTACTTTTTATTTTTCCATATATGGAAACGAGCGTATTGAATAAATGATGAATGTGCAACTCATTTGCTTTGTGATAGCTCAACAAGGCTTAGCTACGTGGAAAAGCCTAAGAAGTCACCTTGAAAGTAAGAAGACAGCCTCAAGGTCATGGAAAGAAAGTTTGCAAGTTTTATCATTATCTGGTTTGTGTTTTAGATGAATTAGTCCATGCACTCATTGCTTCGTTGCCTTCAATCTGAACGCTTCACTAAATGGTAGACTTTACTGTTGGGGAACCTACAAGATTGTTTTACCTGTACATTTTTTTCAGATATTTAACTGTTTAAAAAATGTTCATTTTACACAATATTTAATTAAAGTATTTCTTGTCTGTGAATTCCCTTTCCCAGTATTTTTAGTTTGGAGTTTTTGTCATACAAGAATTTGGAGAAATGCACAGAGAGAAAAGGGAAAACATACCCCCAAAAATGAAGGCTTTTAAAGGATTTAGACTGTTTAAAATAATCCATAAAACAAGTTTTCTGAACTGACAGTTGAAAATAAGATTATACTTCCTTCTTCTTGAGAACAGCATATTTAAATGCTCATAATCCTTGTGTTACACATCAGATTATACTTCCTTCTTCTTGAGAACATCATATTTAAATGCTCATAATCCTTGTGTTACACATCAGATTATACTTCCTTCTTCTTGAGAACAGCATATTTAAATGCTCATAATCCTTGTGTTACACATCAGATTATACTTCCTTCTTCTTGAGAACAGCATATTTAAATGCTCATAATCCTTGTGTTACACATCAGATTATACTTCCTTCTTCTTGAGAACAGCATATTTAAATGCTCAGAATCCTTGTGTTACACATCAGATTATACTTCTTTCTTCTTGCGAACAGCATATTTAAATGCTCAGAATCCTTGTGTTACACATCAGATTTTTTTTCGCAAAACCTTTAACACAGAGGATGAACTCCAATAGCAACGATTAGGATTCAACTTTTCCTTAAACTATGTATGTGTATCACCATGAATTTCTAATAATTGACTTTAAACATGTCAGAATATCTCTTTAAATATGAATACGGTAGGAAGAGGTTTGCATATTATTTTAGTTTAATAAGTTTTACTGCTAAAAACACCAGATGCAAGATACACACCGAGGTTGTTTGTTCAGTGTAATTAGTTGTCCTAATGGTTCCATATCACTAAAGTAGTTCTTAAAACTACATATGGAGAGGAAAATTACATTTCGGAAGTGAATGTACAACTAAAGATATGCACAAAAAAAACATGCGTTAAATTAGCACAGCGCGTTCGATTGATAAAAACAGTACTAGATTAAAAATGACACTTCTGGTAGGTTACAGCCCAGTTTAGCTTAAATCTATGACATCTACATGTATTAAACATAAAAGCTGGATAGATGTGGTTTAGGTATGTAATAATATTTACTTACATAGCAGATGATAATATATTAATGATACCCTTGTACCCATAGATTCCCTTGTTAAGACAATAACAGTGCTTAGAGAAGAGATCTATTTGCATTATTCCTCTCGGCACTTATTTTTCAAAAAGGTATTTATAATAATTTAATACATGCATTTTCACAATAATAATAATAAAAATCTGTAACAGTATCTGTTCTTTGAACCCAGAATGGTCGCAAACACAAAACATCATTGTTTCATAATAGCCTAATTTAAAAAAAAAGGGTAAAAAAAAAAAAGGCAGCCAGCAGTGACTTAAAATTATTTTATCTCTGCATTTCCAATCAATATGAAGCACCAGAGTCCTGTTTAAAAGTGTGTGCCAATTATTGTAGTGAAGCCTTTTAAAATCTTGCAAGCTTTTTAAAGATTATTCAAAGCACTTGAAATGGGCTTCAATCTAATGCCTCATTTCATTGCATTAAACAGCCTAGTTAATAAAGAATCAATATATTCAAAGGGCAAGGTTATCTTTTGTCTATAAGGGGTGGTGTCATTTTGAACCTTTTATAGTTCAAATGCTGAAAAAGGCCTCATGAAATCCATACTCATCAACTGGGTCAGCTAGAGCGCTATAAAGGGCCAAGAAGGATGGCCACCCTCCTTTAAAACAACTATACCTCTTATCTGGCTTACTGTGTGACCACAAATAGTGGGTCAGAAAATGTCAATTTCTCATCAAGACAACAGTCTCACTGATATTTTTTTCACAGAGAATAATACAATTAAGAGAATGCAGAAAAGCAGCATCAGTGATTTGCAGTTTAAGAACAATTTTTGAATGTAAGCCCTTGTGCTTATTTACCTCTTCAGGCTGATCACAGTGCCTGATAACCAACCATCTGCAGGCTTGCACCACATGCTCTATCTCACAATTAACACAATGAATAAATAGCACAAAAGAGTTTGGGTTTCTTTATATTCTTTGAGACAATCACCCTGCTTTACCCTTCAAGGATTTCTTTTATCTTTGAAAGAGGTTGCTTTAAATGAAACCTAAACCTCATCAGAGGAAATCAAAAACCTCAAATCAGATTACAAATTGATTTTTGGTCACTTGTCATTAAGCACACTGACTGTACTGCCATGTGCTCCCTACCAGTCTCCTAAGTGACCATGTACTGTTTGACAGCATGAAAACAACTTCAACTTGCAAGCCGTTATTTCAAGGGTACAATTTACTTTATATGCTGTTTCCAATCCAAATTCATCACTCCTTCCTAAAGAGCATTAAAGATGTTTTCAGTTCCTTAAGCAATCTGGTCTGACCTTCAGAAATTACATACTGTTTCTATGTGTTTCTACAACAAACAAATGAATCAACTCAACTGTGATTATTATTAAAGGAATAAAGACTTCAGTTACAAAACCTTGAACAGGAAGGATAGGGGTTATTGTTCCTATCTGTTTCACTGTACCCTGACAAAAACACAAATGTTTACCTTATGTTGCCCCTAAAAGTGTTACTTACAGTTGCTTCCTATGCAATCTGTTTAAATGTTTGTCTTTTTTAAATATAAGTGTGTTTGGTGGACATTTAAACTATACTTTTTTTCCATGTAGAAATAGTAAGGGTCGATTCTGACACGCAGTAGGAAGACAGGTGAAAGCATACCTTGTAAATGCCATCACATCCAAGTCCAGGTACTACTTTTAATAATGTAAAAAAACTCCTTTTGTTTCTTACATCTGAAAGCATGCAGGTTAGAGATCCTCTGCAAATTTAACATCTACCATGGCTAGTGAGAAAGTAATACATATTATTATTATTATTATTATTATTATTATTATTATTATTATTATTATTATTATTATTATTAATAATAATAATAATAATAATAAGTAATGCATTCTGTAACAATTCATAAAACTACATTTTCAACTTGCGAGCACTTCCACCTTCTTCATTACTTTTATCATTTCAAAGGCTACCTTCTAATGTTGTCCACCATCCAGCTAGTCACTCAATCACAGAGAAAGCCCCTTTATTGTTGAACTCTAATGGCCCAGCTGTACCACATTTTTAATGTGAGCATTAAATATTTATAAATTCTAAGTCAATAATGCCTCATAACCAGAGCCTACAAGCAATTCATACCATGTGGCCAGTGTTCTCTCAAATAAAGTCAGAGGTTAAAGGGTCACACAATCAAAGTGAGATAGTGCTCACACAGTGCATCTGTTGTCATTATTATTAGGACAATTATTTTTGCAGTGGGAGCTATTTTTCAAAGTAAAGCAGGATTATATTGACCTAAACTTTTCTTGTGTTGTAGAGAGCTCTGCTTAGAATACCACTCCATGTATCGGTATATATCATAAGAATCCTCCTTTCAATATCCCACAAACAAACCGTAAATCTCACACATCTATGTACGACCCTAAAGGAAACTGTACATATCAGCAGTATTGTCTGTGCTGTAGATGTATACACACTCAGTAGTCATAGGATAGAGGAGCTTAACCAGTCTGTACAATGGAAAATACTCTTGTTTTCTTTGCCCTGTCCATTGGTATTGCATGGAAAAGAAAGAAAGAAAAAGAAAGCTGTGCTTTTACGTAATTACACTATGTTACTCCTGGGATCGGAATTTACATTTTGAAATAAGAATCAAAGAACTTTTTATAATATACTGTATGTCAGAAATTAAAATGTAATTATTTAGCTAACACATAATTTCCTACTGAATTCATTTTATTTATCAAGAGCTGGAATTTTGTTGTGTCTCTATTGATAGTATTATCAAATTGGCAATGCATTATCGTGTATTATTCTCTCGACATCTTTGCTAACATGTTCATATTGAGAATACCGAGAAAGCTCACAAAACATACAGTTATATATATATTATATATATATATGAATCATTCTGCTCAGTGTTTCAGTCGGAGCTACTCTAATTGGAGAGTGAAATGGAGATGAGTAATAATCATGTGGTTTGCTGTAACAGCTTGGACATTATGATTTGCAACATTTATGCTATGGCTGAAGATCAAGTTCAAGCAAGTAAAAAAATAAATAAAAATTAAATCTGGACCTGGTTCAATACTGAATTAATGTTGAGCCAGTCTTTAATTAGAGGAGGAAAGGTTATGGGAAGGGGTGTCTTGACCATTATCAACCTTCTCTTATATTTTAAAAAGAAAACCCTGCTGAGGAGCAAAAAATATGAATGCAGAACAGCTTGACACAACCCCCTTCCACTCACCCCGAAACTGTAAATTACTGTAGAGAACTGTCAAATGTATTTATTGTGTGATTTATTTCAAGTATATCACTACGATAACTGCACACATATCATTACTTCTTTATTGGTTAAACACTACCAGGAAAGGAGAGAAGACAACAGAGGAAGTTAGATAATTAGTTGTTTTTCATTTAGTATAGTACAAGTCAAAAAGGTTATCTGTTTGACTTTTTATTAAATATATATATACATACATTTTTACCTTTTAGTGCATATGTAACTTCATGGAGGTATTAAAGAAACAACATGTTACAGTTGTTAGGTGAGTCCCTGGATTTTTTTTATAACTCGAATGATCTACCTTGGCTAAACAAAATGTGCACTTCTGAGAGTTAGAGGAAACACTCTTCTAACAGTGGTTGAATTGGCTTTGCTACTTAACAAACAAACAAACAAACAAACAAACAGAGATTAATGAACAACGGACCATATAAAAAAAATGTTACAGAACATGTTTGAATTGAGCATTGCCATTGGTCTGACCACCTGGTAATTTTTTGATCCCTCTCAGCCACAATGTCTGGTGTGATATTTGTGCATTCTGTCCAAATGTAGTCCTGCAATTTGACAGCATTCCTGTGTAGAAATAATCCAAGTGGGTAAAATCCACAGGGTCTCTGCCAACTAGTCAACAGCCTGGGAACATAAGTAGGTGTGAAAATTACATTACAGTTCTGTAATAATGTTTATAATGTTTTCATTTTTCCTATTGTACATTGTTTATGAATCACCATATATATATATATATATATATATATATATATATATATATATATATATATTACTGTTTGTTTAATTATGTATTAAAACGAGCACATAGTGCAGTCAGCCATAATGTTTGAAAGAATCCAAGTTCCTACATGAAAACAAATCTGTTGTAATACTAGGGTGATTACAACTCATTTAAATACATTTATATAACATCCATACAGATATGAAATTCTTTGGCAGGACTCCTCACCATGACACATGACTTTCAGTGGTAATCTAGCGATCATGTTATCTTTGAATTTTCATTCACTGCACCCTCAGCACTCTTGATGTATGCCAATCTGTTTGCTTCAGCAGCCCCCCGCTGACTCACGCAAGGGAAAATCCCACACAATTTGTTTCGCCAAGTGCAGCTTGAGACTCAATGCCTACTTGCTCTTTCCAAATGACTCTAAGTTTTGCCCTAAAGACATTTCTCAGTATGCAATGTAACAAAGAGCATGCAGTCAATGAAGTGGTTATGGGTTATTATCAACATTACCAAGATGATTCAATTATGTCCACCCACAAACAAAAGAAATCGCCAGCACATGTTCTAATATGACCTTCCAAGTGGAATATTTGCAATCACGGCACACAAATGTCTGGTATGTGTATTACTGTGTGCATGTTGCTGTTTGCCCTGCCTGTAATATTCAAGGACACACGACCCTTTCTAAATTGCACTAGTGCCTATTCCATTTATGGAAAGGGTAAAGATGTTACTGATCTGCCTTCTGGTATCATTCAGGTGAAAGCATTTGTAGAACTGATAGCGTACACAAAAGACCGTTTAGACAATAAAAACAGTCAATGAAAAGCTCCCATTGATACAGACACAATAGTTTTGTATAGAGGGAATTAGACAAGGTAAAATAAAGGATGCTTTCATGCAAGTCTCTATAACATTGAATTCTACCCAAGCAGGTTTTCCACAACACCGTTTTCCAGGCTGAATAAAAACTTGCTGCACAAAACATTCTCATATTATTATGTTAAAGGCTTGTATGGGTCCAAAAATGAATACAAATTCCTATGGACCCCTTGGCCAGCACGAATTGCTGTTATACGAACATCATTGATTATATGAATCGATTAAACCAATCATTCTGCAAACCAGTTAGACTAATAATTAATAGTAACTGATTATTCACCACATACATGTTTTTACCAACAATGTATCGAATGCATGCATGTTCATTTACAATTGAAAAGGTAATTTTCTTTTGTTTGCATAACCCAATTTTGCTTGTTAATGATTTTGATTAATTGTGTGTCACATCTGTGGAGTACACTGCTTTTTTTTTTTTTTTTTTGCTTTTTTTTCACGAATGTGCTTCAGCCAAGATCTTGAAAAAGTCAAGTGTTGATTGCAAGCGGGCCAATATTTGCATAATCATTTTCTAATAAAAATAAATAAATAAAAAAAAAATTATCAATGTTAATTCACCAATTCACATTTTAAAATACCAGCTACCAATCCACAATGATAACTTTTCTAAAGCAAGTATTGACCCACAAATATATTATCATATACTGTCTGTTTCAAAGTGTGATTGCTGATAAGGAAAACTATTTTATTCGCCAGGCATAAAAAACATACATAATTCTTGCAATGAGTCAGTGAAAACAAGTTTAACAGTCTCTTTGAGTAAGCTGATGAATACAGTTACCACGCCCCTAGAAATCCATTTGGTGCTAAGGCCATTAAGAGAAGTTGGAGTACATATATGTATTTTATTTAGTGAATCTGCAGAAGATAAGTCACATTACTGATAACCAGGGAGCTTAAAGAGCAGAATACAATCTTGAAATACTAAGCTGAATATAAATGGTAGAGTGACAATGAATTGTGATCTGGAGATTACACTTTAAGTCTCAGTACAACCGTATACAGAGTGTACTTGCTTTTGTCGATTTCAGCAGCCCTAGTTTAAACCAATTACCTCTTATTAATACTTGCAAGACCCTTTTAATTATGGTTCCTGGACGATTCTGGTAGTGGACTGTTAACCTGCTTAACTAAACCCTTACAAGAGGCTTGTTATTTTAGCAAACTTTTCTGTGTTTACAAAGATAGATCTATGGCAATGGTGATTAATTAGTAATGTAATCCTTCCTCCCTTTAAAAAACGCTGGCAACAAAAAGTTGGTAATACAATCTGCTTGTAGGTACTTAAGCAACGAACTGTCAGCAACCAACGTGGCAGCTTTGTAGATCAGTCAGGTGGTGCAATTGTGGACTGTTCCTTACATTCTAAAAAATTTGTGCATATACTGGAAGACCAATTTGTGCATATACTGGAAGACATCAACCATGCCCTTGAATTTTAACAATATGCTGCATGGAAAAACAACAGAAAACATTTTATTTTTTTTGCAAAACATTACCTAATCATCTATAGGTCTTGTCCATTGAGCCAACTAGAGAAATTAAGCATGATGTAACAAGGTGCATACAATATGGTGGTCAAAATGAAAATAAACGATTCAAGCACACCCTATTATAAACATTTTAATTTTATTTTGTTTTGAGTTTGTTGCTTACATTTTTTTTTTTTTGGCACTCCATTCATTTTCATTGCTATTACAGGAACACTCTGACAGGTCAGACCATAATTAAATCACCTATCAAGATATTCACTTTTCACACTATTTAGGAATATAATTTAGAATACTGTAATAACGGTATAGAAACACTGTTTCCCTATCGTCTGTTTTTGTTTGCTGTACATTTAATACCATATGAAATCATACATTCAACAGTTGATTTGTCTCATCTTTAAAAATAGCATCGTCTGTTGTCTCCAGCAGATCACGTACTTTGTCCTGGTGTTTGCCAGGTTTGAGTCCCATACAGAAAGAGATGCTACAGTGACATTTCCCTCTCAATTGCATGCAGGCTTTTCACTGCCAATATAAAACAGGAACTATACTCGTTCAAGATTCATTGTACTGAGGTCAGCTGGAACGTATTGTCCCTGCTGCTATAAAGAAGACTAAACTGACATTTGTAAGACATACCTTTAAATAATCCAGCAGACGTAGACCAAAGTATTCATAGAATGTGGAACAGAAAGGAAACAAAGACATCAGCAGGGGTGCCCTAGACAACAAATTTAGTACATCTTGGCATGGTTCTAATGGTGTGTCAGTGTTCAAGACAGGTCCTTTACAATGCTTATTAATCTTTTCAACAATCTGTGAGACACTTGTTTAAAATAAGATGCTGAGGTATGTCAAACAAAATATGTATGTTGTACATTATATGTATGTATATATATATATATATATATATATATATATATATATATATATATATATATATATATATATATATATATATATATATATATATATATACACACACACACACACACAATAATAAAAAGGGTATTCAGTATTGAAGCATTAGTAATTGACTAAGGTAACATTATTGAGGCATGCTCAACAAGCACATCTGGGCTAGCTGTTACTATTTGTTAATAAACTATTCATTACAACTGTGATGATTCTTCAACATCAGTCATTAATTAATTGCTGACTAGACTTACTGTGTTGTTTTCTGGGCTTTGGGCTGTTTTCAACAAAATGCTAATGTAATTTTAAATGCTGTGAATATACTGTGAAATGGTGTATTTGACTTAATAAAATAGAAACATTATTGTGCTATTAATAACATTGGACAAAACATAAGTGTGTAAGTTGATCTTGGTCTTTAAATTTTACATCCAAAATATATGCTGTTTAAACTATAACAATAAATCAAGTAATTCTTGGGATGCTCCTGTCTTGTTCATTACCTTGTCAATTGAAATCAATTGATTCAATCTATCCATCTTATAACCTAACTACCTATCTAGCTACCCAATTACCAACCTGGATAATGGCCTCGTTAGTGTACCTAGCAAATTGAAATTTTAAAAAAGAAACAGCTTCAGATACCACAATATGACATTTTTAATCGTCAACGTGACGTACATGAATTATGTATGAAGTATGCATAAATTGCAATTATTTATGATTCTAAGTTGATAATAAGGTCAGATGATTATTTTTCCCTACACTTTCAATCAAGGTCAGTTTTGCAAATAATGTTATGCAGGTAACGATGAACTTGGAGAGTCATTATCTTTAGATTAGGGTTAAAGGTTATATCCTTTCTTATTACAAATCATGGCTACCAAAATAAAACTTAACTTATAGCTCAATTCAATCAAACATGCTGATGTATTTGTCTTGGGAGGAATTATTACCACTTCCTTCAAATGTGTTTTATCACCTTGTTTCTCTGTTATTTCTGGAATTACTGTATAAAGTAGAGAAGAGCAAGGAGAAATACTAAATCTGGTCGATGGGTTACTCCCATCGAACATCTGTGTTATAACCAAACACATATTTGCCAATGACTTCTTAATACACATAATGCATTTCCTTCTTTATCTCTCCTTTTCTCTTTACCCAAGCCTGCAGCCCTTACAACTGGGCACATCCCCACGATATATAATGCATTTGGTACTCCGACACATGTTTTGTTAGATCCATAAAGAAATGATTTGCCCGACTGAGATGCAACATATTGTCTCTAAGTGGGATCTGTCCCCATGCCAGCACTAACAGCCTCTTTCTAACTCAGGTTTACAGTTGCTAACATTGTACAGTCATACCTTTTATACAGCAATACATTACACAAGAGTTTCCTAAGCTGCTATCTTCAAGAAAATCTCACTTGGGATAGTCCTGTTTAAAATGTTTAGCTTATACAGGTAGCTGTGTTTTTCCCACTGGAAACATGCAGAGGCAACAGCTACCGGTAACATAGTAAACTCTTTGTGAAGCACACATTGACTCATCAGATGGCAACAACAATAATGTAGCTGTGTTATGTTCCACATGGAAACAGCATTTTTTTTTTGCAGTGCAGCAAATGTTACATTTTAGGTTATTCACATCTGTCTTCATTTCACAAGAGAAACATAAATAAAACCATTACGACTTTAAATAATTGCTATATTAACAATTATGATTTTCACGTGTTTTCAAACTGCACTAGTAGACAGGCAAAGTTACCAGTCTCCTTCAAAAGTATGTTTAAAAAAACTGTACCAGGCATTGCAGACCGTGTTATATCTTAAATGTGTAAAACAGATTTATTGCCGCCCTGTACTTTTTTTTTCTTTTTTTTTTTTTTTTTTTTTTTTTTGAGAAATAAATGCCTTTAAAAAACATATGATATGCAAATGCCAGTTAGGCAACCTTGCCATTTCAATTCAAATGAATTCTAATGTCTGGTTAATAAAACCAAGGTTGCATTTCCATAACCTTTGTAGCTTGCAACTAACTGCTTTGCATTCCTCTGCACAAAGTGTTTCAGAAACTCTGCACAGCAGTAGAAGTTGAATGAATTTTTGACCCATTATAAATAGCTGAAGCACTTTCCAAGTTTCAGAGACTGCCAAGCTTCCCCCACCTAATATTTCCACTTTAATTGTGTCATTTGAGAAATTTACTTGCCTCAGAATATGGCATGAATCTTGTGCTTATTGCAGTATCATTAGCAGCAACATTTAAGCAACATCTGTGTGCTATAGAACTAATTGAAGGAGCAGAAGTGGCAGCTGTAAATCCACAGGAAGATGGCAGTTTGCACCCAGCACTGCTGAGTTAGCTAGTAACCGTCAGCCTGTTCTTGCAATCTGCTCCGAGGACTACAGTACAGGCATACAATGTCCAAAAAATACAGAGAGGGGACTAATGATCCTATTAACCACTTTGCTATACCAATTTGTCTGTTTTTCAGTTTCCTCTGTTGAATTTCTTTATATTTTAAACACCGAAGTTCAAGGCCTCAAAATGTGAAATGGTTAAGCTTGCTAACTTGAAAAAGTATAAATGAATATACCATATACTGCATACAATGGTTGGTCATGAAGAAAAATAGAAAATACCTCCCATAACACTGTCATAGGCCACACAAGCTTGCTAAATGTTACAAATCTGAAAGGTGTTTAAATGTTTAAATGTAATTCCATTTTTTGTCTAACTGTTATGTGTATATATGCACCTAACCTATGCAGCAGAAGGGGCATGTGCCTCCTCACTTTGAATATGGGAGGGTCAAACTATATATTTTGCCCCTCCACCTTTTTTCGTTCATTATTTATGTATTATACTTAGGGCGTCTGATTTTCAGGTGAATGCATTTTTAAATATATTTTTTTTATATATAATCAAGAAAGAATAAATATTCGGGTAGAAATCAGGTTTTATTTAGAAAGAAATACACAAATGCTTAAGCACAAAGTGTTGACAACAAAGTTGTCGTAAACAGTTTAAATCCCCAACGTATGTATATTTCCACACATTGAGGTATGCAAACTTTTGACAACATCTATCTCTCTCCCCCCTCTGTCTCTTTCTCTCTGACACACACACATACTGTATATGGAGGCATTTCTCCATTCCAATCAAGTTTTATTTTGCAGTGGAGTTGCAAGTATAATTGCACACAGAACATACGGGAAAACTAAACAACATTACTCCATGCTGTTTTACAAAGTGAAACGATTCGCTGTTACATCTAAATGCTCTTGGCTTAAACACACAGTCATAAAACAAATAACTGGGAAGAAAAGTGTGCAAAAAAATTAAAAACCATAAAGCTATATTGCATCAATTTGTATGTATTTATTTCTTTTGGTGCCTAAGGATGTGGTAAGTGAAAGTGCTGTCAGTGCGGCCGACACAACTGTACTCTTGTTAACTTATGAGCAGGTATGGTTGATCTGCACTGCCTGTAATATTGACATGAATCGGTTGTGTGAGGGCTGGCATTTAGTGTTTCAAACAATTAGCACTAAGCATTGCAATGTGAGGGCGGGTGCTCATTGTTTCAACCTATCAGCACCAAGTATTTTCCTGCTATAGGGAGCGTTTACTTTCCGAAAGTCTCGTAGCAGCTGGTTTCACTGTTATAATTGAACTCAGCCATGTCTGGTGACAAAACGTGAAAAACATCTTCTAGCATCCAGCACTACATTTAAAACAAAGCCGAGTAAGGAATATTTAACTGTTAACATACATATGTCAATATATTTATCAATAAAAAAGCCATATTATAACATTTTGTACATGTTATTGTTTGTGTTTGTTTAGCACTTCCCTTTAATAAGCTGCATATTGGAATTCTAGGTACTGTACAGCATTGGAACTGGTTCTGCCATTTGGTGCTACTTGTGTTTGTACTTAATAAATGCCAGTAAATATTCTATATTTTATGCTGAAACACCTGTCCAATTTTGTGGGTTTACTATTACAAAAAAAGTAACTTGAAAAAGATTGAACAGTAAAAATGAGGTTTACCAGCACTTCATAGCAAAAAAAAAAAAGTGACCTTTCTTCGCTTGCCATTTCTTCTTTACCTTTGCCCCCCACTATTAAACAAAGTTAGGCACCCCTGTGTACATATATAGTATAAGGATTGGGAGACAGGGTTGGGAAGTATAAAAGTGTTTGTCTGAGAACCATTTGCCTCAGCATGCCCTAAACAGTTCACTTCCTTCAGCTCTTCATGGGTTTCACCATGCCAGTCAATTGTGCTATAAACGAATCTGGCCCTTCTCAATGAATTAACACATTTGTACTGTGTTTATTTTTTAGTGTTAATTCCAGGACACTAGCATTTTCGCATGCAGACAATAGTACATTTTTAAAATATCCCCAATCAATGCCAACACACATATATATATATATATATATATATATATATATATATATATATATATATATATATATATATATATATATATTTAAAAGCAAACCTCAAAGGACAATGTATATGATATTTTAATGATCCATTAAGACAGACCCTTTTCTGTAATTCTGGGGAAGCACACTTTTTTATTTAAAGATAGTTTTTATGCTGTGATAATTAGTTTAGTTTTTTTTTTTTTTACAATAAAATGTTAAGAGGTATTGCTGTGTTACACTGTGGTCTTGCTGTCAATCAGAAAACCATCAAAAACACCTTAAATCTGTGGCCGCTAAAATCCATTCTACTGTCACTGAGGCCATGTATTGATGATGAGAATGGGCCAGTTCCTTCACATGATCTCTCTGGCAGGGCAGAAGCCCTGCTCCTTTAAGTCGTGTGTGTGTCGGAATGTAAGGTTGGCAGGGATGGGGTTAAATCTATCCCTGCCAGATATCACAGGTGTGGCCATTCCCCAATTAGGTACTGTAATTGATGCTAATTGAGGAGTGGCCACATGTATATAAGGAGTTTGTTGGAGGGAGTTCGTCAGTTTTGATCTGTTCGTGATATCTGTTCAGTGAAGGTGAATGCCCAGCGTAACAGCAGTTTTTGGGAACGTTTGTGTATTTTGTTTAAACCTTTTGTTTTGGCCTTTGTGCCTTTTTCTTTGTTGTATCAAGTCTTCAAAATCAAGAGGTGTGGTGATTTTTATTTTTGGTAATCACACAAATGTGAATCTTTGTTAACCAGTGACAGCTGTTATTGTTTAAAAAATAATAAACTCCATTATTTTGACCAGCTTAGTGTCACCATTCTATTGCAGTCCTTTTCACAAAATGCTTTATAACTGCATCCCCCGTTTATCAAAATGTCTAGACGTGTAGAACATTTGGTAAAGGTCAACACATTTTGTCAAAGGTTGGATAAGGCTATTTACATACAACATTAAATATTTTATAGAACCATATCACAAATAAATACAATGTAAATAAACCGTTTGAGGAGGTGTAATATAAAAATGTGATCTGTACTCAGTAGAATACATTTAGTTATATCATAATATATCTGTAACTTCTATGTCTCTGTGGAAAGAATACATTGCAGAAATTATTTGAATAACAAGTTATGTCCACAGACTGCCAATACAGACGAGAGAAAACCAGAGGGATACAGGGTGTTTGGTGGGTTTTGAGCTGTGTCTTGATATCTGTTCAGTGAAGGTGAATGCCCAGCCTGACAGCAGTTTTTGTGTACATTTGTGTATTTTGTTTAAACCTTTTGTTTTGGCCTTTGTGCCTTTTTCTTTGTCCCTGTGTTTGTTTTGTTGATAAATGTGTGCAACAGCGCTAAACTGCAGCTTCCTGACTCTGAGTGTCTAATTTCTGCTGGTAACAGCCTGGGCTGTGACGCTACCCTGTCACAATCTCATTCAGAATTATTTAACTGGTAGCTAGAGTCACCCCAAGCACTAGGAAAACAAACACAAGAATCTCTCTTTAAATACATAATAATTAGTGTATTTGTCAACTACCCAACTTCATTAGAGGACTGGAACGTCTCTCGTGTTACCTCATAGCCCTGGATGTCTGTTTTTGCCAAACCTAGAAGACAGCACTGATAAGAAAAGATGTTCTAGATCTGCTGCATTACACACTTTGGGTGGCACGGATCTTTAAAGTATTGAAAATCAATAGTCACATGACAGCCACTGGGTCAAGGGTCACTTGAATTAAGCTTCTTAAGCACTACCACTCCAGTATCTTTGCCTTTCCTGAGATACTCTGTATATTTTTCATCTGATAAAAGGCCATACCGTGTACACTTCAAAGAAAAATAATGGCTGAATATCAGGGAAATATATATATATATATATATATATATATATATATATATATATATATATATATATATATATACTTTTTTTTTTTCTTTCAGTGCAGCGTGGCAACATTTGTCAAATTCAAATTTGATTTATAATCAAATTGTTAAAAACTGTGCCTATTAAATGCAGACATCTCAAATAGATGGGTTCAACCGACACGTTTATGCAACATGCTGTTTTTTCCACTTTAATTAAATAAATTGAAAATATAATTGCACTTGTATTAATTTAACCCCCAGCATATTACATCTGTTCATGATTTCCCTACCTAGACTTCTATTACACTGTCCTCAGAAGATCTCGAACAACACATGAAATTCAAAGCACATTTTAAAACAGACATAAGAAGTGTGCTTATTGTATATTCACAACAAATATTGTTGTCTGGCCTGCATATATATATTTTTTCAAGTAAACACAATTTAATTACATATATATATATATATATATATATATATTATTATATACAGTATATCCTAAATATAATTCAGAGACAAATAACATTGCAATCCAATGCATCTGCTTTTGAAATACAGACTGAATTATGTTTGTGGAACAGGGTTGTACTGTATAAGCAGATTAGAAGCTTCTAATATGCTTTACTGTAACACACATTCTCTGGAGCATCCTATCAACTATTGAGAAGGTGTATTGAGGCTTGGCTATACAGAGCTTAACTTGTTTAATGCTGTCACATACAATACCGCTTCATTAGCCTCGACAAGTCGAGGCAACACCTTGAACTACATCTTATTGAATCCTGTTACGTGCAAAATTGAAATCCGCATATTTATTTTTGCTTTTTAATCTGGGCTCATTTATTGAAAAATCATGTTTTTATTTTATTTTATTTATTTTTTATTGACATGAAAAAACAAAAGCTCATGAAACAACCGATTAAAAATCAAGCCATTGCATAAAATAACATGAAGCTAATTTAGTTTTTTGCAAAGTGCAGGAAGTAAAGTAGGTTTATCATAATCATGAGACATCACCACATTGTCGTCTGTGCATTATAAATGGCCTGGAGACTCAATGTGTTGCCTTTTAGAATTAGTATTTGTTCACAGGATTTGCCACCTGGCTTTGATAACTAAAGCCAAACCTGGAAAGTCAAAACACCTTGATTATTAAACTTGAATGATTGAATAAATCTAGATATTCCCCTACGCAATGCCAAACCACCTTGATATTGTATGTAATAATACAACCATAACTTTGACACTCAGTCATATAATTCAATGTAATATATAATATAATACACTATATTGTCTATATTTGTCACTTTCAGCAGCTCCGTTTCTCTGGAGTCGATGAACCAGCAAATCAGTAAAAAAAAAAAAAAAAAAAAAAAATCTATATCTATCTATCTATCTATCTATAATATATATAGATATAATACAAAATTACTTTTTACAGTTCAAATCAGATACTTCCAGGCATGCATATGTTATTTGTACCTCATAATCCTGTTGTGGGCAAATATGATGCTACATACAGCATCTTGCATCTAGTGCATTATCAATTTACAAACTAATCATAAATATATCTGCCAATTGTTGATGATTATAAAAAAAAAAAATGCAAATAAATATTCAAGTGATAAAGATCTAGCCACTAGTATACAATGTATTAAATAAACAGCACTGTACATAAAACTGTGGGTTTAGTTTGTTTCAAGAACTTGAGTAACATGGATAACGTCCCTTTCAACAAGTTTTAGTTGAGCTATTAATTTTTAAACTTAATTTCACATTTACAATTTGCTGCTGCTCTGACAAGAACTAAAGGAAAACCACTTGAGAAAGAAAATACAGCCTCCAAGTTAGCATTCATGGTTTTATTCATATACTTTTATTTACAAAAGTTAAGTTTGTACAACAGGGGGAAGTTGACTACAAATACACACAGTACTAAGTCCATCTTAATAATTGTCTGTATGTTGAGTTTTTGCTAAGGCTTTTTTTCAATGAACATGAATTAATGAGAGACTTTTAATGACTGTCAACAGCATC
>NW_026707830.1:0-19741 GCF_902713425.1 Acipenser ruthenus
GTGGCAAGGCTGTAATAAAAAAGCTGTACATGCCTGTAGTTTATGTAGATTACCAGTGCTATTAAATCAAACTGGTTCACTCCTGCTAATCCTGCCTCGGTATCACAGGAGGGAAGGAAATGAGCGTCTACTTGTAACAGGTTTCAAACAGCATTGAAAAGTCTTGAAAAAAAAGGGTAAAGAAGGATTTGACTGAAGCACACACTTTGTAAAATAGTACACATAACCCCTGACCCAAGTCACTACTGTACCTCAAACATGAAGGCTCAGATCAAAGGGAAAGTAGAAATTCAGAACAGAAATCAGGGCCTCCTCACTCTATAGAGTGTAATAAAAAGCATTAATTTATTATTAATAATAACAATAAAAAACACTATCCGAAAATAGACCTTAAAACTGTCCAGAGTAACCAGCCTTGTTAATAAAGATGTCTTGGGAGACAACAATATAATGCCCTAACCAATGTTTCTTTATACTTTAACTGTACCCTTATATAAATTCACTACGGTCTACCACGGTAAGAGCAAAGTGGAGGCATGGTAAAGCACAGGTACACATATCAAATCACACACAGGTATGGTAAAGCACAGTAAAACCCACGGTTAACCATGGTAAAGCACAATAAATGCATGGGGAAAATACACAGTAAACTGGAAAGGGAAACTGCATAGTAATGTATGCGTGTGACAAATATAAGAGTCGGCGCCATCAAAATAAATCAAATTTGTTACTGGCTTAACTAGTAATTTAAAACCGAAAAAGAAATGTGCTAATGCACCTAATTTCATGCTTGAGGAAGCCAACCCAGCTGAAGCGTGGCAGTGTTAACTACTAACCTATTTTCCGTTTCAGGATTTATTGTGGATTTTGGTCCCTATTTAACAAAGCTGTTTACTCCAGGGGAACAGGAGTTTCTTCTGAAAGGAAAACGCCTCAGCTGTGTCACAAAACACAGTTAGGAGTGCTATAGAGCAAGTCAGGGAGCGGCAGTGCACAGTACTTGTGCTTATTTTGACTAGCTATTAACGTTCTCAGGTTAATACTGCAGGCCACATCTTTATTAAACCTGTGGTGTCACAGGGCAACAGTGTTTTGACTATTAACTGCTGTGTGACATCAGAGGACAAAAGTTATTTGACTATTGGCCAGTTTGGGGGCAATAGCACAAACTTTTGTTGGCCATGCACCCTAGAAAATAGCGTTGCAAGTTTCAAGGGTTTAATAATATGTACTGCTGTATGCTGTAGGAATATACTGGTTTGGGGTACATGTCCCTGCTACAGTGTTATTTACACCTTACACTGTAATTTGGAAGACAATTTATGGGAGAAAATTGTAGGCTTACGTACTAGACCTTTGAGGAAGCTAAAGTTTGGTGTAAGATTTACTGCTGTGTGCTCTTTTGGGTAAGTGAATTCCCTTGCAAGCATTTCAGAGACATTCTCTGCAAAAAAGCAAAGGTGTGGTTATGAATAATTACACAGGTGGGGGGGGGGCTAGGGTTACGACAGGGTTCGCTCAGCTTGGGCAATAGAAATGATTTGCATGCAGGGCAGGAGTATAAAGAAGGGGATACTGTATTGTAACACTGTAACCCCATCAAAATCTATTGTTTCCTTCAGCAGCAGCAGCCAGTGACTCTGCAAAAGGTATCGAGTTACCTGTCACAGAAGAGCCTTCCGCATTCCAGTGTTCTTACTCATTTTTAAACAGGCACTGGATTGGCATAGGAATGCACACACACTTTGTTTCTATTACATGGGCTTTGTAGCAATGCAGGGCTCGTCCTACATGTTATAAGCAGTAAGTGATTTGATCAATGTTCACCCCTCCGGGGATAAGTCAGCCCCTGGATTTTATTACAGCGTTTTAAAGCACTAGTTCATGCTCCTGGATTTCATGGCTCATCTATTTTTAGGGTTAATCTCGACACAGCTGTAAATACAGTACTGCTGCAATGCAGGGTGATTCCCCACTCCTGTAAAATGCCAGGTACAGGTTGATCAAATCAACCCCTAAGTATCTTTCTTACATTTGGTGAAAGGCTGCCATTACTATACAGCACTGTTACTTTAATCTGATGGAACTACTCATGCTGTTCTGTGAAATCAGCATTTTAGGCCCTATATTGATGCAAGTGCAAAAAGCAAAGGAAACTTTTCTAAAAAGAATAAAACTAACTAAATTGTTACAAGCACGAACTAAACATTTAAACTTGTTCTAGAAAAACTGCCTTTATATTTTGCACTTCCTTTGCTACCCTGGATGCACGCACACAATGTTGTTTGCTGTGTTTCCAGTCCTGACAGGTATACCAGGCAATTATTCCTGCTTCCAACTCTGGGGAAATTACCACAACCAAGCCCCATCTCTGAGTTAATTCCCCAGCTTTACCAACAAACCAGAAGCCGATTCACTTTTTAGGGTGGATGACTAACTTTGCCTGAATGGTAATAAAAAAAAAATCTGTCTTTGTAAACACACTGACCAGCATGAGCCAAGAACAAGCCCTTTTATGGGCAGACAATCTCCCATTCAGAAACCCGTCATTGACACCACATCCCTGAAGAGAGCAGGGAAGAAGAGTCTGAACATTGTTACACAGCTCTACACAGTTCAAAACAAACCCCAATGAAATTACTTAAAAAGCACTGGCACTGCTTTTGAAGCATGAGCTATGCTAAACTTACCACATATCCCATACTACATTATATATATATATATATATTATTTTTTAAGTTTTATATTCTGACCTACTTAGGGTGTCGCTACAAATGACATGTTTATTAATTGAATGTACTGTAGTTGTTGCCGACTGCTACATGTGTCGCTGTCTGGGAAAGAACAAACCTAACAATGCTTCACCGTGACTGTGCCCTCTTATTCTTTATAAACACAATTGCGATTTAAAATGGTTGCTTTTATGCAAATGAATGGATCAGATACTGAAAGGGGTTCATATCAGCAGGAAATGATGCAACCAACTGTATTGTAAACCCAACCCCTTTCCGATCCAATGCAAATATTTAAGGAATAGCCTGTGGACCGGTGATAAAAAATAAATCTGTCTGTAATTATGAGTAAGTCTCTGTTGACAGCTTGTATTGATGCAGACTCATGCATTTAATTTTTTGTCTTTCTTTTTGTTGGAATAGGTCCTCTGGGGAGTTTCTCAGCTTTCTAAATGTTTTCCTTCCCAAGGATATTTCTGGGCATGAAACTGTGAGCATTCGTCTAGTAGTAGAATCTTTGCAACTGTCCACAGTGAAAACAGGATCACCCTGCTTAAAGCCTTAGATTAGATAACAGCATGGAGCCGGTGGTCAATAATCCCCGGTGATTGAATATAACTTGTGACACAATGCTGTCAGTTGACTATCAGAAGACATTTGAATCGTGTGCCTTGTAAACATTTGATTGAGATTCCCACATAAAGGCTCCTTGTGCTGCAATCGAATTATTCTGACTTCACTCATGTACCAGGAACTTTAGTACAAAACAGCCTTTTTTTTTTACTGTTGTTTTCTTTTTATTTTTTTTTAACAAAATAAACTTTAAAAACCCATAACACTGCTTTGCCTGTCACGGCAATCCATAAATCAGTTAAGTAAAAGACCTAAAATGTTTTTTCTGGAAATCGTATTTACCGCAAACTAGAATGACATCGTTGTGAGCCTCTGGGGAGAGAGGATGATTTATATTATTCCCCTCAGGGTTACAGCATCCTTTGTTTCCATACTGGGTGAAATCTACTGTCTCACTAGAGGTGATTCTCCCTGAGTAATCTCTTTACAGTAATTCCGGTTAGGTAATGTGCTTTGTACATTTGTACCGACTATTACCAGCTATGTATTTTTTCCCCCATTTTCTGCTTGATGCCATTCTCCTACTTTATTTTGATAATCTGTGTTATGAGATTTGCTTCTTCTGTGTTGAGCCTATTCACAGAGCATTAGCATGTGAGTTATATAAAGAGTTCTTGAGGTTTCAAAAAATTACGAAAAGGAGTGTCCTATTGTTTGTGACTGTACAAGAACAATGGAGCAGTTTCAGAAGTAATGGATGGCATATGATATTAAAACATTACTAATTAACTGGTCTGTATTGTCTGTGCTTGAGGTACTGTATCTTGCCTTTATGTGACTTTTAAAGTTTTCAGTGCATTGAGTTTCTGTGAAAGGTGCTTTCAAGACAAAAAACATTCAACGGGGTGTGAAGTCTCAATGCAAGCTAAAAGAACGCACACACTTTCAAGAATATACAGTAGAGGGTTATGAAATACCGCAGTGCGCACAGTGTGGTGTAAGGAGAGCAAATATTGACCTTTCTGAAGTTATCGTGCTTTGTTGGTTTTGACATTGTACTTATTCAGAGGAACACAAAGCCTGGCAGTACCACTTGTTGACAGAAAAGGAGGAGCCCCATATATTTTCATGGCAGCCTCAACCTTTTATCATGCATTACTGTTCTTCAGACCCCACACGTATCATTCTTCACAGCTCAGGTATTTTGTACTCTTACTACACCAAGTAATGCATGTGCTTTCTGTATTTCTTTTTTTAATAACTACAGTTGTTCCTTTACCCTTATATTGTGCAGTATAAGCAACCTGCCCCCTCCCCCAGGCATCAATTATATCTGCAATTATCACATTTAAATCACCATGAACAGTTTATGATTAATCTAATGAATTCAATTAAACCTTTCATTTACAGTACAACTGTACATGAAAAAAAAAAACTTTCAAAGTATGAATTTTCATGACATACTGTAGCATGTGATAATGTACATTATCACATTGGACTGTGGCAAATCTGTATGTTTCTTCTGAGTACTTAAGCCTCTCCTTATATGGTATAGAATGTGACAGACTCCAACCAGCAACAGCATTTCGACTGAATGAGTTTCCCAGACCCACAGAAACATTGCAAGTTTTATCGATTTCATTCTCGAATAATCCAAATTAAAATTTAAGATAAACATGCAATATATATTTACAATTTTGAGTAGTTTTTTAAGGGTATGGATTACTAAGAACCCCTCCAAAAATTATAAGTTTTACACTAATTGATGTTGAGACCATCTAACTGTCCTAAGACCATAGCTAGCCTACCAGTAATTGTACTGCAGTAGTATAGATATGCATTTGTTACTGGTTTCCTAAAAGAAGTGTTGAATACAGAGGCCATTAATTGGAGTCAGCCTGCCACCTGGGATATAATTACCCACTGCTGCAGTGTCTGGAGACAAGATCTGCAAGTCCCTGATTAAACCTGTTAAATAAATACATTCATATAGATACGAAACTAAATAATACTTGTATTCCATTGGGGCTCGGCGACAGATAAGAATTAAATTCAATTCCATTCAATTCCAAGCTTGAAGTATCCAGTGAAAACATTGTGGGGAACTGAATGACAATTCACTGCTAAAGTTATGATTGACACACACACACATACACACACACACTTCCATGAATGTTCCCAGAGCTGCTCCTGTTCGGAAAAACAAACAGATACTTCCCATCTACTTCAGGTACAGTATGACATGCCTCACCAACCAGTAGAGAGAGCTGGTCACATGGTCTTACTGCTTCTATATGTCTTGAACAACATTATTTTTATGGATGCTGTGTGGGTTAATGAGTGATATCGCATCACTCTTTCCAGGGATGGAAATAAGACTCCCATTGCATGGCAATTTAATCAATTCCTGGTTTTACCATGAATTTAATACACACCTGAGCTTGTTACCTATACACGGTGGCTAATCAAGCTTGTAGTAAAACCTCGAATGGTTGAAACTGCTATGCAATAGGAGTCTTATTTCCATCCCTGATTTTCACACACAGCTTTCTATAAAGGTGAGCTGTGCAAAGGGGTAAGGGAACAAGAAAAGCATCTTGTTGTATTGTGTTGAAAAAGACTCAAGATGATAAAACCTTTTTTATTTTTACAATTTCTCCAAAAAGCACAAAAATGAAGCTGCTCTATCCTGATTGAACACCAAGCGCTAAGAGCAAGCACATATTTATGAGCAGCTCACTGTTTGAAAATGCCTCACGCTGTCTAAAAGCACAGATTTACAGACGTTAGAACCAACACTGGCCAACTTATCTGGTGCCGAGATGAAAGCACAAAGCAAGCATCCCTGTGGGCATGATGCAAGAGAAATGACACCTGTTCATATAGCCAGATGAACAATGTGATGGAACATGGCTGAGAGAATCATAGGTTCAGTGACAATGTGAAGTTGCCTTTACAATCCGAAGCTTCCATCTTAAACGATTTGGAGACACAGAAGCAGCAGCAGCAGCAGAGGGATATGCAGTACAAAAATATAAACTCCTTCCAAAGGGATGCTTACAAGGAAGGACTCTGGAGATGAGAAGTTCTACTGTTATCTTACGAAGCTTCAATCACTGCTTAAGATTTTAAAAACAGATCACAAAAAATGAGGGTTTGTATCTGGATTTAGGCGGATCTCTCTTTCTACAACAGACACAAATAGATACACCTTCTGTAGGTACTGTAGCACACACTGTCGTTTAAATGGGCTTGCACTCACAGTATTATATCTATTCCATTGAGCCAAGAATGGGACTCCCATGTGTTTAATCCATGTCTGTCTGTAATAATATTTCAAATGTAAACAGATATTGTAATGATTTAAGAGGTGTTTAGATTAGGGGTAGGCAACCTTGACTCTTCCATTGCAGTCCACAACAGGACTTTGTTTCAGACAGTTCCTTCATTATTTAAAGTCTTGCAGGGGTACAGAATAGAAGAGCAAAGGTTCTCTGAACAAAACCTGAGTACCCATAAACAAGGCACACAATCCCACGCTATACAAACATCATTAAAATGAACGTAAGGTCTACAGTATAAAGGTCCCAAAAGGTAAATAGTTCCAGTAATGTTCTACTTGTCAGCACGGTTTACAAACGCATTTTTATTATCTGTTATCCTATTCTGTCCAGAAACAAAGAAGGCAAGTAATTAAAGGCAGAGAGAAATGAGCAAACACAGCAGCGCTTGCAAATCTCATGATAACCAAATGAGTGGGTTTGACTTTGGCTGCACGAAAATAGCTGATCAAAAGAGACCTGTTTTACACATAGGTGTTCCCAGTAACTGATACAACACAAGGGTTTGCTAAGCCTTGTATGTGCACATGCTCTACACGTCAGTATCGTGACAAATCCCTGCAGGTATATTTTTATAAGGTTTCTCAAGTCCATTCTTGACCTTCATAGCTCAAAAGAATTAACATCACTATCAGCTCCTGGAAAAGCTTCAAGATCCACTAAAGTCTTTCGGATCTGATAAAGAACATAAACAAGACATCAGTCTGAATGTCTGCCATGTGTTTGTATCATCCCATCGGAAGTAATGAACATGCTTGAGACGCAGCAGAAAACTGAACAGCGGGGGCAATTCATAAACCCACTTACTCCAAAGTGTCATTAGCACTTTTTTTTTTCTGAAAGGACGAAGAACAACCATTTGAGTTCCAGAACTTAAAAAAACAACCTAGGACTTTAACTCAAACTCTTTTTTTAGTTGTGTGACACTGACTGGTGTTTCAGTGATTCAAATGGAACTTTGGAGTACCTACTGTAAATTCTATCCATTGTTCTGACTCTGCTGGTTAGAACCAAAGGTTTAATAATCCAAACTTAAGGTTTTGCTCTAGGATTCGCTTCCCCACAAGTTTACCATGGTGCAATTGCATGGGAATTGTGCCGTTTCTACAGCATTCCCCATACTTCACCATAGTCTGCTATGTTTTTATACCACACTTAATGATACATTCATTCTCTATGCTTCACAGTAAGCATTTCTTGGTAACTTGGTAACTGTGCACAATTCAAATGATTTTCTGTTGATTATTTATTGAAGTCATCTGAAGGTGAGGTGGTGAAAGGTAGTAACCCACAGTCAGGAGTTTATGGGTGACAGCAAGGTTGAAACAATATCACTGCTGTATGAAAACAACTAAAAAGACAAAAATATGTGTTTACAATTAGCAAGTGGTCCATCCATGCCAGCTACAACTACAACTGCAATTATCAGAAAAAAGAAAGAAAAATGAATCTGCATATGGAGAAGCACAAGAATATTTGATAACTCGTTGACTGTGTGTTCTAGGTCTAAAATAAAGACTTGCATTTTATTTAAACGTACAGTACACTGGTTTCTTACCACTGTCTGATCACAGGGTGTCCACCATTCACTATATGGCTGGGGGATTGTTTGTATGTTTTTTATTTGCAGTACGCCTGCATTGCCAAAAGAAAAGCATTTACACATAAATATAAAAAACAACAACAAATGACAATGCTTCAAGTTCAGTAGATCAGTGATTCTATTTATTCCACACAGAGCTGTATCTGAAAGAATGTCTTGGATTGTAAACAGAAGATCATAGGCACCATCTGACAGAATCTTCTGGGGACAAAGCAGCATGCATGCATAGCCCACTGGGTAGGATTACCTTTACAGGCACTGCTGTGTAATCTACTGTAGCTCAGAGGCCACGCTGCATGCTTTGTGACTGGTAAATCAGGTTCAAAACCTGAAAAGGAATTCTCACCTTTCCAGAATTCCACTACCATTATCAAACACATTCTTTTGAGTTATGCATGATTTATATCAAGGTTGTGTTTAATTATATTAAAAAAATAATAATAATGAAAACAGGGCACATTTTGTTTTATTGGTTACCACTAAACAGGTGGAGGTTATAGTATTTCCAGATGGATAGTTAGTTATAAGTTTACAGCAGCTTGATGTATTTAACAGCAAAGTGGGCAATACCCTCATTACTGCTACAGCAGTGTTAGTTTTTATTGATTGCCTTTTCTTCTTAAACAACCAGCTCTTCAACTACCATGGCCAGCTAAAAAACAGCACAGGACTGCAGGGATTTCTGTTACAAGCAAAATGTACTTTTCTGTGAGAAATTCCCCTCACGGTGCAGTTTGAAATGAAAGATGAGTGCAGTATTGTTACCACAGTGTATTCAACATTACACATTCCATACCAGCACGCAGTGCTCAGAACGGGTTATGCTGCTATCGCTTGTAGTACTGTAATCTTCTAAAGTTTCTTCAGTACAGCATGCTGGTATGGTAAAGGTTCCTCGTGGTGTTTTAGTGGATTTGGCTGTCTTATATCAGTTCAGAATCGTATTTTATAACATTTCCCTTTTTGAGCTTTCATCTAAATCTCAGATTTCTGCCTTCTCTGCTCCCTTAACTGAAACAATGAAATACACAGTTCTGTCTATCCAGATGAAAAATGTATCTTTTTGTTTGTTGGTAGTTTATAGAGCTATGCGGTGTAAGAAAAAGGGGAGAACTGAAACATAGCTTAGGTAAGCAGCTATTGTACAGTATGGCTCTATTACAAATGTAGTGGCATAAACCCTTTAGTTGTAATAGAATTCCTATTTGAGGAATCAAGCTATTCAAATCCTCTTATTATAGTATATTGAAACAAGACTAAAAAACACAGTTTATTTAGAAAACCCTGAAGCAGATGGAGCTTTAACTGTTTTACTTGTTGATTCAAATGTTTTGTAGTGTAGCATTGTTTCATCTGTACATCTATCTATCTATCTATATATATACACACACCTTCAACACTCCAGGTTCTAAAACATACCGGTACTGCATGTACACTGCTTCATGGAGCACGACTGCATAATTACAGTACTAAGCAGCGCATATCCGATTACAGCTACTTCTATCATGAGAGACTCAATTACAAGAAATAGATTAACACAGAAATCTAAGTTAACATCAACAAGTATTCAGAGCACGCGTCATCAGTACTGTCTCTCCATGCTGCTGCCATATATTTCTAATTTAAAAGCACGCAGTGTTCGCCACTCTAAAGGGACATATGACATCTACAGGCTTGAGACATGCAGGCTGACAAGGCTGCTTATCTTGCAACATGAAACTAAGACACTCGCAGAAGGCATGCGGTGATATTTCTCATCTGCCTAGTGATGGGGAGGAAGCTTAACATGTCCTTACAGCTAAAACAATCTAACGAGAAGGTAAATAAACAAACTGGCCAGCAAAGTGTGCTTTCTGGAAAGCTACTGCTCTGGCCAAAAGTTTTGCAGCACCCTATTGAATGAACTCATTTTGCTTCATAAAGTCGAACGAAACCTGCTAATGTTACCTTAACATATTGAATTACATACAGCTTTGTAGTTTTCCATATACTTAATGAAAAACTGACAGAAATTGAAAAATGTGGCATATCAAAATACTGTACTACTGTTAGGGCTTAATATCATTGTGTAGTTTCTTTGATTACATGATGTTAAATAAAATACCTAAATTATGTTCAGATAGTTTTATGTCTCACTCCTAAAATTCTAGGTGATGCAAAGCTTTAGGTCATTGCTGTAGAATGGTATAGTGAATAGAAACCATTATATGTGTACAACTGACATGCTTATGCAACTATAGCATACATCAAGACACCTTTCTTAATCTCCATTGGGTATAATGCTTGGTTATTAATGCTCATTTTAAAAGGACAGCAGGCTCAGCAGTTCTTAAGCCTTTGATTTCTACAGGGCTATCAGTGTCTTCTTAAGCAACATGTTTCTTTGCTGGTTGAAGAGCCTGTCAGTGCACGAAAGCCTCCTCCTCCTCGTTAAGGAAACCTCAGCTCGATGTTTGTTCACTTTCTACATTCAATTTAAGTCATGCCAGACACAACCAGCAGGTCTGATCACATCAAGTGAGTCACCAGGAAGCAAAACGACTGAAATTGCACTCAAACACCCAATGCATGTTTTCCGAGTCGACTGAATTATATTAAAAACGCTTAAACAACTTCCTGCAACGTACCTTCACACTGGGAGCTGTTGAAGAGAACAAAAGCTGAGTATTTCAATGATCTGCTAAAAATGTGGATCAAAATACTGACACCCTTAAACTCTCATGAGAAACTGTTTAGACTGTGTTTTAATGCGTTTAGTGATGGTAATGAGATCATCCATGGTGCTGCTGTTTTGATTTTGAAATCAGAGCTCAAAAGTAATTATAGTTCTGCCAGCAGCACAGAATACACAGGATGTGGCCACTTTACACTATATAAGGCCCAGGGCAGTAGGCCGTTACATCATAAAATAGGCCTACATTGTAAAAGTGGGTGTTTGCCCTCATAACAGTTTCCCACAATTAATTTTGCATGGTATTTTGCTTTCCCTGGTTTGCCAAGTTTTTGATTGCCTCGCTGTGCTTTACAAGGCTTACCTAGCCATGCATTCACTATGCTTTATTACACTTTGCTTATGCATTTTACAGTGGGAAACTTTTATCAGGGCGACACCTTTGAGCACCTGTATCACACGATGCAATTGCCAACTGTCCAAAGGAATAACTGAAGGGTATAAGTAAATGACTGACCAGGGAAGACGACTGTCACTACACTCCAAAAACAGAAACTCTGAAAGCAGGAAGTTGCTAGGGTAGTGGTTAGGGCTCCGGACTCTTGACCCTAGGGTCATGGGTTCAATCCCCGGTGGGGACACTGCTGCTGTACCCTTGAGCAAGGTACTTTACCTAGATTGCTCCAGTAAAAACCCAAAAGTATAAATGGGTAATTGTATGTAAAAATAATGTCACATCTTGTAAGTCGCCCTGGATAAGGGAGTCTGCTAAGAAAAAAATTATTATTATTATAAAGTGGACCCTGTAGTATCCATGACATCTTAATAAGGCCGAAATACAATAGTCATACTGTATGTTAATATTTCTATGGCAAAAACTTCCAGTAAAAGAACACCTTCCAGTACTCTTGTCAGCTCCTGGACCTCTGAAGTGGGTGTGGACTTTCTCAACCCCAAACAGGTATGACAAAATGACTGCAAATAAAGTCATGGCAATGCAACTGGTGGAAGCTGTGGACCACATCGCTATATTTACAATCATCCAATATTTATGAAATAAGCAAATACGGTAAGCAGGCAGGATTCCTGAATGGCAATCGTTTAACTGTAACGTTACTGTTGTTATTGCAAGTGGTCTTATTACAGTTATTGTTAAATGAAAACATAGACAGGAATAATGCCATGTAACACAGCACACCGACATCATTATCCCGATAAGACTACTGATACGGTTACAACAATACTATTCACACAGGAAGACTTGAAAAGTCATGTAAAGTATTACCATTTCATTAATCCTCATTATTTTATCAATCGGGTTATAATGTATGTTTCTTCAAAATAAACGACTACCGTTTCAATTAAATAAAACACAAAGAGTTTACACATAGCTGCTGTTAATCGAAAGTATTAATTTACTGTTCTGTATATCTGTGCGTAAAACGATGCGTTTCGAGAACAGGATCGATCAGAATCCAATACTAGCTTCCCTCCCCCCCCCCAAAAAAAAATACTATTAGCACCTTTCACAAGCAGCCACAGTTGTTTAAAACTTGTATTAATGATCTTTTCCACACCTGGTTGTTATTATAAACCAGTGTTCAAAGACTCCCCCTGTCCTGCCGGTTTAAGCCTGGATAGTTGCATTCATGTTACGACAAGCAGCGTTTTCTTTTTTCACACACAGAGAACATCAGCGTAACTATTGTTAACATGTTCCGAAATGTGACTTAACCTACTTAAAGAAATACAGTCTACATCCACGTAAAAAAACATGATACGTTCCCAGGGTTTTTCTATGTCCATGAATGAAAAGTACAGTAAAAGTTTACTTACCTCTCTACGGGTTCTGCCTGTCCTTATCAGCTACATTGAGGGAGGTTGATTAGTACGGTGGAGGCTGACTCTCAGCCGGCTGGGTTTGGCTTCGACTGACTTGCATCAAAAAGAGGGAGGTTTTAGTACTCGGCTCACAAGGGCTTTGCCAACCTACCTTAAGTTACAAGCAAAAGAGAAGGAAGGAGTGGTGGTGTGCTGTGCACAGACATATACAAACACCCACATAACGGGAATGAGATAGATAGCTGGAAAATTTTGTATAGCAGTAAAAAAAAAAAAAAAAAAAAAATGAAGCTATTTACATAACCATGCACATACTGTAATTGCATGCTTTTTTTAGACATTAGTTACTGTGGGGAGATACTGCATGTTATCATTACTATATTTCCTGTTGGGTTTTATTATTATTTGTTTATTTAGCAGATGCCTTTATCCAAGGTGACTTACAGAGACTAGGGTGTGTGAACTATGCATCAGCTGCAGTTACTTACAACAACATCTCACTGGAGAAACAGAGCACAAGAAGGTCAAGAGACTTATAAGTTAGTGAGTGAGCCAGGAGTTGAACCTGCGACCTCCTGGTTATAGGCCCCTTTTCTTTAACCACTGGACCACACAGCCTCCTTTACTGTATTTCCTGCTCAAGCATACTATACTTATATTAATAGAAAGCATGGGGCTATTCAAATGAAACTGCATTTATTTCGTAAAAAAAAGAATAAAAATAATGTTTTAATCATAAATCATTACCATTTAAATCTGATTTTTTAAAATAATCTATTTTATACAAATATGTTTTTGTTTTGTTTTTATTTGCACAGATGGTAACACTTTAAAAACCAGAGTGGTCATGCTAATTCAAGATAATTGACTCTGATTGAAGAGCAGGTCAATCTGTTTCAAGGAAAAAAAAAAAGAAAAACAACAATTTAAAGTCTCTATTGTAAAATTCACATGTTCCTGTTCCCCAGCTCACCAGCAGTTGCTGGAAGTTTCAGGAGGGGGTAACATAAAACAATACTGTGCATCCCATTTTGCCTGTGCTTCACCGAGTTTATTCATTTTTATTTGCATCCTAAAGCATTCCTTTTATCCCATATATGTTATTAAGCACATTCAACACAACAGTGTTGACTGAAAGCAGAAATTCCATAGTAATATACTCACATCTACACACAAGTACAAAAAGATCGCATACGTCACACCCAGTGAACGTAACCCAATCTCAAACATACAAACAAATAAGCCACATGCAAAAAAGAGCCTCTCCACACAGACACAGCACAGTTACACTTTGCAACAACAGCAAATAATAATTTGCAGCCACTGACCACCCATACTATACCAATAGAAACACAAGGATCATGCTGGAATCAAGCAAGACATGCAGATAGTTCACACACACGTTTAAAGCAAGCATTATGCAAGGATGATACAAGGATAAAGAAGCATTTCACACAAAATCCCAGGGTTACACTTGGTCGATGAATCCGTTTCACACAAGAGATTTCAACTACATGGATTATGCATGTTTTTGTGCCAGGCATGCATTAAATATTTTCTCATCCTTGTATTATCTGGCCGTTTTCACAAAAAAAGCCAGGCTTGTCTGCATTTGTGAGCTTTTAACCTCATCTCATCTCATCTCACCGACAGGGGGCAGAATCCGTAACAGCAGTGTATCACACAACACTGCCTTTTTAAGAATTTTGCTGCAATTACAGTATTTTGCCATGGAGTGGCACTGTGTGCTTAGTTAAAATCAAAAGGACCACCATTGTAAAATGCCCTTATTCAATTTATATTGAATACTTTATTGGCCTGAATGGCAGTGCATAAAACAAGATGTCCACTGAGAACTGTGTAGAAAACAAGCAGGGAAGGGAGCAGGGTGTCTGTCTGCTGTAGTTCAAGAACATTTCAAATGAAATGGGTAACCACATTCACAGGGGCCCAAGACAGCAACAAACAGGCGCCACTATGCTTCAAAAATCCAACCACTTTAATGCCAGGCTGGCGTGTTATAAACAAATTGCCAGTTTTCAGAATGCAAATGGTCATTCATGTCTTTCCTTCTTAAAACTCTCTGCAATCTTGGGAGAGGCTTTTGGTTTGTGTTTTTGGCTTCAGATGATCATCACATTAGCGGTTTTCTATAAATAACCCAAGGACCAGGGTTTATAGAGGGGTAGGGAACACACACTACACTGTATGTATCATTACACGAATGAGTAATTTTTTTTATTTTTTTTTATTCATATGTGATTTCCTCCGTTTCCTTCATGATATTCCCGAAACAAACCCAACAGCAAAAAACAAAGAAACAAAAAAAAAACATTCTATAAAAATTATTTTAAAAAGAACCCCTTATGGAACAAACATATATATAATATATGGTAGAAAAGTATGATCCTTATATTTTTCATATATAGAAATTGGCCCCTTTTTTATATATTTAAAATATATGGGATATAAAGTATATGGGATATTAAAATATTTTTTAGTCTGTAATCCATATATTTATTTTATATGTTGAAAATATATGGTGCATCATATATTTTCATTAGTCTGTAATTCATATAAAATAAATATATGGATTACAGACTAAAATATATTTTAAACATATTAAAAAAGGGGCCAGTTTCTATATATGAAAAATATAAGGATCATACTTTTCTACCATATATTAAAAATATGTTTGTTCCATAAGGGACAAAATGAAGCGGTACATTGCGCCCTTACATTGCTTGAGATTTTAAGTTAAATCTGTTCTCATGTTAGTCATGGAATGTCAAATATTGTTAAAGGTTATGGGGTGAAAAAAACACCCAGGGGCCAAACCTGCCCTCCTCCTCACTGACATATCTGTCATTTTACTGCGGGCTTCACTCATCCTGTTTGTCAGGCTGGGGTTAGATATCAGCAAACCAGGGTTGTCTTGTTTGCAAGCTCATGGATATTTGGATGTAAACTGAAAAGTTCACAACACAGTAGTGCTGCCAGTCTTAAAAAAACAAGTAGAATAATCCACAAAACAAAAGTGTTCGACACATTTTTGACTATATTGAGTTTTTCTAACCCAGTAATATACATTATAGTTTCTGGTAATCCAGCCTAAGTAGGTTACATTGTATTTTAATTCCTGCACAATCATGGGTGCAAAAAAATAAAATAAAATAAAACATTTCAAAGTTTCTTTTTATTCTTGTATCTGTTGCTCATGGAAAAGACCTTGGTAATACAGTCTTCCACCACCCTACGAACTGGGTGGCTTTTCTGTTTGTATAATTTCACGCTTACCAGGTTTCATCTTTGCCTTAGGGGCCCACACTGATCCTGTATTTCAGGTATGAAGTGCTCAGTACATACTTGAGAACGCAGCCTATTACTTTCTCTTTTCTCTTTGTCCTTACTAGTACAGTGCTCTCCTTGTATACCGCTATAGACTGGAGCCATAGTTACCAAACTGTGCTATTAGTGTTCCCCCGTTTAACGAGTATGAAAGTGCCTGTGGAAAGGCATCATGGGGCGAATGGAAGCAACTATTATGCCACCTTATAACCAATTCTGCGGTTGACAGGGCTGCCTTATAAAGGGTAAGCACTGTAACTGTGTTTAAAATGTGAAACAACCATGTGGTTCTGGGGAATGGGCCATGTTCCTGCCCACGGGGAAGGCTATTTCCCTTCCTGATGTTCCATAGGTATCTCCTGGTTATCTTGAGCTCTCTGTTGTTGCTAGGAACAACCCTTATGTTTCATTTGGTCTATTTACACTCTAGTGTTGAGGCATATGGGACTTTATGTCAGCTGATGGTCTTCTTATTCTGTCCATTTGCTAATAAAGCTGTGTTTTGGGTCCAGCGACCTGATTTTGTGGCCTGTCCTGTTCCAGGCTGAGAAGAATTGTGAATCTGTCCTACTTAAGACTACGGATATCTTTACATATATGTGAATGGCAAATGTCAATGATGGTTTTGGTCTCATTTGCTAAGGGCTAACAAAAAAATGAATATCCCAAAAAGTTGAATGAAGACCTTATTGTGCTGTAGGCAGCTTTAGGGCCCCCTTTTGAAAATTCCTTTATATTCTCTTAAAAATATTCCTCAGTACTGGGTCAATACAGTACAGGGTCATGTAGGAGAGACCGGGACACATTGAGCCAGGAGGTACAAGTATGGAAATTTCAATGGGTGATCTCCATCTGTGAATTTGGAAAATTTGAAGAAAACTACAGCTCTGGGTTTAGTCCATAATGATATCTTCAGATTTCCAAAGCTTGAAAGATGAATTTGAATGTTTGTGACTTGTAGAATGCATACAGGATGGATGTGTGGAATTGAGGATGGTATTTCTGGAATCACATGTTCCCATACCGTGCATGATCCCAAAGTAACACTTTTATCTTTTATCCTACATTTGGAATCTTCTACTTGAAATATATCCACAGGCTATCTTCGCTTTGAAGTTCCCTATGAAAAATGTTAATATAAAAAGTGCACTTTTAAAAATACCCCACCCCCTTCCCCAGTTTAATTAAGCAAATCGAATTATAAAAAAACAACATCTACATCTTTGATTTGGTGTGCATTGTAAGATGAATAAAATACAAAATGTTGGCCAAAAACGAAGTTTTAAAAATAGCATCTAAATTGTATTAAGCAAATCTGATGAATGTTATAATTAAAAAAGATTTGGAGTTTATGATTACTATATAAAACATACTAAATAAATTGAGTTTCAAAGGCATCTCTCCTTTTAGAAATAGCTTCACAATCTTATTAGGCCACAGTAATTTAATTATCCCATTAAAAATCAGGAATATGATCGCTGTAATTTCATTGGTAAAGTCAGTTTTCTAAATACTTGAATATACAGAAAAACAGCCTGTATAAAGACAGCCAAGTTAGAATAACAGGGTGAAGACATATAAAAATGTATTATAAGAGGATCAGCCCTACAAACATTGTATAAACAAAAAGCAGAAAACATGTAATAAACTAAACACAGAACCCTGTGTATGTGCTGTAATAAATATCGCAGTTTCTGTCTCATATTATACCCACTGGCAAAAAAAAAGGGTCTATCGGAAACTTGAAGTCTATGATAAAGGTTTTGAGAAGATTTGTGAATATCCAAGGCAGTTATCGTGCTCAGTGTGATGTTGAGTGTGATAGACAGAGGGATGCAATCACTGCAGAAAGGGACACAATTTGAATGAGGACCATGAGAAGTAGCAGCTGAACTACAGAAGATCCACCTGCGGTTCTGCAGCCCACGCTGAGTCGAAGGCAGGGAGGGTGTTTGAACCCTGCTGAAGATAAAAGCCAGGTGGAGCGAACTCACCAACACAGCACAGTCTGCATGTCAAGCTGCGTGTACATTACTCCCTGGGTAGATCCAATCAAATTAAATCATTTAATTGATTTATGATCCAGTTTATACCGTGTGCCAACTTTCTTTTTTTCTTAAAAGGGGCTTCCTGCATATGACAAGGAACATTTCAGTCAGCCCTCATCAGATCCTGCTTCGGTGAGTATGCAAATTAGGAGGAACAGAGACTGACAAAGTCATCAACAAGGAAGAGCTGATGAAGGAGATACTCGGTCAATAATCGTATCCTTTTGGGAGTCCGGTTAATTCTATCACTTATAATGTACAAGCAATTAAAAAAAAATAAGGGCTGCTGAGATCACTCCCAGTTACACATGTTTTCGCTGGTTATTGCTGGTAAGGCTTTAAAAAGCAGACCTTTTTTAGAGCATTTTACAGCACCAGAAATCACCCTGGATTGCATCAATCACCTATTTGTGGTTATCTCAGGCCAGGATTAAGTAAAATGCTCCAATAAAATCCACTTGTGGCTTATCCCCAGAACAGTATAGGTTGATCAAATGAATCATATAGGAGGCTGTGTGGTCCAGTGGTTAAAGAAAAGGGCTTGTAACCAGGTCCCTGGTTCAAATCCCACATCAGCCACTGACTCATTGTGTGACCCTGAGCAAGTCACTTAACCTCCTTGTGCTCTGTCTTTCGGGTGAGACGTAATTGTAAGTGACTCTGCAGCTGATGCATAGTTCACACACCCTAGTCTCTGTAAGTCGCCTTGGATAAAAGTGTCTGTTAAATAATAATAATAATCAGCCCCTTACCCACAATCTTCACATGAATAGCACAACTTTACTTCATTACTTATCAAAGTATCTATAAGTGCTATTTTTGGTTATCCCATGCAAGTGGAGTTTTAGTTTGTTTGTAAGCATTCTGTAAACAGCGCAGTGGTGTTAGGGTGTGCACCATGGCAGTGATCTTGTGTTGAAAGGGATTGCTGATGCTGGTATTACTGATACCGGTTTTGATATACATTACCAGCACAGTTCAGCAGAGGTTCTCTGGAAATAACACTTTAGTATCGCTTAAATATGATCTGTTTGGTCAATATTTATCTTGTAGGAGTGTAGTTCCTGAGGAATGCGGATTGAACAGGCTTTTTAAAATGCACTTGAAGGCGAATGTGCCAACTGCTTTTGATAATATGTAATGATGCTTTGTTTTCTCTGCCCTGGGCCCCATCAATGGCCTGCACTGAGCTATCCTAGTTTTCAGCTGGGGATGCTGGTCAAACGTAATGCTGGTTGAAGAAAAAAAAAAGCTGTTTAAAAGTCTCTGTGCAGCAAACTTTCTAAAGACAATCAATTGCTGTCTGCAATCCAAAATCAATCTAATTGCTGTAAACCTGCACACATATATGTTCTGGTATTATATATTAATCATATAAACTTGCTGGTGGAATTTCTGGAAAACTATGTCTAAGTCTTGAATCAAACAGCTAAGATATTTTTTGCAAGCAAATTGCGTAATGAAACAGACCGTCAGTAATAGTCACTTCGTTAAAATTATTTCACTACATTAGTAGGCATGTTAAATATGTCTGTGCTCGAACAGGCAGTATAGGGTGTGTGGTCTCCGTGAAAATACTGTCC